>NW_026898432.1:0-51930 GCF_033153095.1 Gastrolobium bilobum
AGTATGTAGGGGTGTACCCGGGTAGAGTTCTTGAATCTGGGAAAATGTTTGAATTATTTACCCGGGTACGGAGCAGTGTACCCGGGTAAATCGCGTCTAGAAACCCCAATATGTATGGGTTTCGGCCATTGTTGCGAGGTATAGGGTTTTTGAAACCCCAAATCTTTCTCTCTTACCCTCTCTAATCCGAAACATCACACATATTTCATCTCATCATTTCAGAAAGCTGAATCTTGGTGGGACATTGAGATTACATCTCCACACTCCCATTTTGTGCTAAAAAATCCGAACCAACCTCCAAACCCAAAACCTAGATCTAATTTTTGTGTGAAAGATGAGTTCAAGTCCAAACATGGTTCCTATAGTTGTTTACTACAATGGGAGGCATTTTGAAGGTCCGAACGGTGTCCGATTTGAAGGAAAAACAAAAACGATGAAAATCAAAGTGGGCACTACATGCAATGAACTGAAGGAGAGAATTCTTCAAAAAATGGGGTCAGAAGGCATACATTCCATCCACCGCATGATAGCCAGGTTAGAGACTGTAGTGGATATGGATACAATATACTACATTGGAAACGATATAAATGATGATGAAGATGTGGAGTTCGTAACAGATGCGTTTGTTGAATAGAAAGTATTAAAATATATTGAGATATATGTTGAAGTTGATGTTGGACAATCTTCATCTTTACCGGTGCATACAACCACTACTGCACACTGTACCGGTCAAGAAGATACAGTTGTACGATCTTCTGCACCTCCTCAGGTAGCACGGGATGAGGATGAAGAGGATGAAGACGAGGACTATGTGGACAGCGAAGATGAGGGAGAACCTGAAAGTGCTATTCCAGAAGGTGATTCGTCAGACACTGACGTGGACGGTAATTTTGAGGCTGACATGAGCGTCGTAAGTCTCGGTACCCCAGCCTTGTCACCACTTCATGTCGACCCAGTCAGTAGTGGTAAGTTATTAAATTTGAATATTTGCTTTAGACAATTTATTATTTGTGGTAAGTTATTAAATTTGACATGATCTTTAGATGCAGGGTCTGAGGAGCCATTCTGGAATGAAAGCCAACATTATTCATTCATTAACTGGGCGCACCCTAATGACGAGTTGGAGATCCTATATGGCGATGATGACTTGCACGGAGGTTGGAAGTTAGGAGATCCGTTATTTGTGCAACAAGAATTTGGGTCCAAACCAGAATTGCAACATGCTGTGAAGATACATTATATGAAGGGGCGCAGGACAGCCATAGTTGAAAAAAGCGACGAGTCAAGATTTGTTATGAAGTGTAAAAACTATGCTGACGGTTGTCCCTGGTATATGAGGGCAATTAAGCCGAAGAAGGGAGCTAACTGGGTGGTCCGTAAATGGGGTCAAGGTCACACATGCCTAAATCAAGGCCTAGCACATGATCATAGACAGTTGGATTCAAATGTCATTTGTGCGGCTATAATGAGTATGTATTCTACTGTTTATTTAATGATTCAGATTAATTGAGAATATGGTAAAGTTAATTTTTTTTTCCAGATATGTTAAAGGAAGATCCATCCACAAGACCAGCTCTGATACAGGAGAGGATACAGGGAACATATGGATACAACATAACGTACAGGAAGGCCTGGAAGGCAAAAATGAAGGCCATCGTTAAGTTGTTTGGTGACTGGGAGAAATCGTACGCATTCTTGCCAAATTGGCTGAAGTATATGACGGAGGTGAATGTGGGTTCTGTGTTCAAACTTGATACAAATCAATGTTTTGATGAACGTCGGGTTTATACAGACAGGGCCGTATTTCAAAGGGTTTTTTGGACATTTCACCAATGCATTGAAGCATTCAAACACTGCAAGCCTATAATTCAAATTGACGGCACTCATCTGTATGGGAAGTACAGAGGTACTCTATTGATTGCAACATCTCAGGATGGAGATGGATTTCTGCTCCCTATTGCCTTTGTTGTTGTTCCTCCAGGTGAGTAAATAATTTTGCTTTGGGGTATGTGAAAGCATGTGACCCTTCTTTGCCACTTCATACTGTAAATAATTTCTGAGCTCATCCCTATTGACTTTGTTGTTGTTCCTTCAGGTGAGAGGTTGGATGATTGGTCCTGGTTTCTTAGCCTTTTACGTTTTCATGTCACACATAGGCATGGTATTTGTCTAATATCCGATCGTCATCGAAGCATCATAAGGGCGGTGAAAGACCACGGAGGGTGGCAGCCTCCATATGCTTATCATGTATTTTGTCTACGTCACATCGGAAGCAACTTCAATACCCGTTTTAGGAATGTGGAATTGAAGAAAACGTTGATGAAATTAGGTAATGTACGGTATAATTACTCACATTTTCAACCATTTGAAGAAAACGTTGATGAAATTCACTAACCAATGCATATGTCATGGTTTTTTGCAGGGTACACATGTTCAAAGATAAATTTCGACATTAGGTACAAGGAATTTATCGAGAACAATCCTGAAGTTGCTTCATGGTTGGATGCGATTCCGAAAGAGCAATGGTGCAGGTCGTATGATGAGACAGGACGTAGGTTTGGTCATATGACAACTAACCTATCTGAGTGTGTGAATAAGGTGCTTCGTGGAGCACGAAATCTGCCTATATCTGCATTGGTCAAGATGACATTCAGTAGACTCGTTGAGTATTTCGTCAAGAGACGTGAAGGGATTGAAAAAGATATCTCACAAGGTTGGATAATTTCAAAGAAGGTTGAGGCAGCGTTGCAAAAAAATGATAAATTGGCTGGCACTTATCGTGTGAGGATATATGATAGTGAGCTGTTATTGTTTGAGGTTGAGGATGCCTACAATCAATCTACACACGAGGTCGGTGACATCATGAGAGTGGACTTAATCAATCGTACATGTCAGTGTGGTAGGTTTACAGCAAGGAGATATCCCTGCAGTCATGTATTAGCAGTTTGCAAGGTAGCCAAGCTAAACCATTATGATTATGTGGATCATGTTTTCAAAATTCCAACCATTGCTAAAGTATATGCTGCACACTGGTTTCCTATTGGCAATGAATTGTTGATTCCATTCGTTGTTGGGCCTACTGTAATTCCGGATGCTCAGTTGGTACGTGCAAAAGGAAGACCAAAGTCTTCAAGGATTCAGAATGAGATGGATTGGGTTGAGTCTCAACCCTCTAGCAGTCAGAGCAGATGTAAGCATTGCAAGCAAGTTGGACATAACATTCGTACATGTCCATTGAGACTAAGACAAGCATGATTACGTATTGTTTTTGTGTAGTACTTTGTTTTGTAATGACAATCACTTTACGTATTGTTTTGTTTCCTTGTACCCTAAACTTTATCTTGTATTAGTTATGTATTGTGTTGTTGAAATGTATTGTTGAACTGTATTCTTGTGTTGTTGAAATGTATCCGTTAAGTTTAGCGAGTCACTAGTTCCGTATTGTGCAATCCGAATGTCTACCATACCCATTTACCCCTTCCCCGAGTCAGTTAAGGTTATTGTATTACACATCAATTACCAAGATGCTAACAAAATGGATTGAACAGCACCTGCTGCTGCATCTGCAACTGGTCTACCCGGGTAACTCGTAATGATATACCCGAGTACATCCTACCCGGGTAGACTAGTTCGTGGTACCCGGGTAGACCAGTTGCAGATGCTGTTTTGGCAATTTTTGTTGCATTTTGGTAATTGTTGTGCAATACCTACATACGGTATGACTTGGGGGTGGATTGATTTCGTAGAAATAGGATGCAGTAATCAAGATGTGCGCCAATCAAAGTTGAACATGAATATTAAAGTACTTTGGGTTGAATTGATTTCCAAATTAATTATGACAATATTAATGCAAGGTCCCATACTAATGCATAGAACCAACAAGTCTGAACGTGCACAAAACGAAAATTTCATTCATTCAAATTTTGAACATCCAGTACAAAAACATCCATGCAATGTAGGTAAAGTTCCTAAATGTACCAAAATGACTACATTACATCAAACTAAATCAATGATATGAAACCCTATGGACACACTAATCCGATGTCGTGTCCTCCCCATTCTCTTCATCCGATTGTGTGTCATCCCCATTGTCATCATCCTCCTCCTCCTCCTCCTGAGTATGGGCACCCTCGCCAATTAAACCCTCCAAGCGTGAAACCCTTGTGTCCAACCGTGCAACCCTTGTGTCCATCTGGTTTCGCCACTTGCTCGTGCTTTGTCTATATCCTCTAAAGTCAGTAGTCAGATCATATAAGGATGCCATGACATGATCAAGTGTCCATCCACCCTCAGGAGGAGCTGGTGGTCGCCGACTGCGGGTGGGACGTGTCGGTCTGACATCAACCTCAGCAACGCCATCATCATCGTCATCATCATCAAGGCCTACATCATAAACCATGAAAAACAAACTTCAATACCACATTAAAAATTAAACAACACAAAATTGCATAAACTCATAAAGACCAACACATCACCTGCAGGTGCATCCTCCATCTCAGCATCGTGGTGGAATGGGATCTCAGGTGGTTCTGGTGCCTTCTTCCACGTCCAGATACCCGCTCTGTTCGGTAGGATCCCACACTGCTTCAGGAGCCTCTCACCAAATATAGCATTCCAGCCTCTGGCGGTCTTCAAGGTCTCTGTTGCCATAGGCACTCCAAATCTATGCAGAATCTTCTGCACCAGAAATGCAAAAGGCAATTCAGCCTTCTTTGACTTGGCTGCCTTCCACATCAGTATGCATATGTAATGCCTCCAGTTCACCTGCTGACTGTGAAGGAGGGCCCACAGGATGACAAAGTCCCCTTCCAGCACCTTTGAGTGATTATGCGGGCGCTGGAAAATAATATGTGTCACCACATAATGAAGAATGCGAGCAGAAACTGACAAGTTGCTAACAGGATAATGAGCAAAATGACCGGGCTCAGCGTCTGCCCTCCTAGTCTCTGTAACAATGGTCTCCCGGTTATAATCACCAAATATATGATGGTTGTCTCCATCATATAGTGCTGCTCCTGTGACACCATCAAAATCGAACCCCAGTAGCTCCGTCCAGATAGGAGCAGTCATGATGATATCAATCCCGCAGACACGGGAAGTCAGCTCGCCTTGCGAGTAGCCAAGGTTCTGGTAGAAGGCTCTTACCATAACCTCTGAGTATGGGCACCGCATCTCCGCCAGGTGAAGTAAATGTGTCTGCTCAAGAAGCGGCACAATGTCAAAACGCTCTAGGTTGAAGAATGCCGAATCCAGTGATTTCGGTTCGCAGATCTTCCGGGTCATGAAAAACTTCACGAACTTCTCGTGTGAAGGAATGTCATCCTCAAACAAATATCCGAACGTCAAGTCCGGAGCCTGACTCGAAGCAGCCTGGGGCTGAGAGGATGACGACCCATCGTGACGACTCTTGGTTCTTCTCTCGGAATGGGTCACTGGCAGCTTTGAAACGCGTCGAGAGGTCATTGTGTCACACTATTAAACTGAAAAAATAACCAAAATCAGAAATTAGATACATGTTAGGGTTAGGGTTAGGGTTAGGGTTAGGGTTAGATTCAGGGTTAGGGTTAGGGTTAGGGTAAGCGTATGACATACAAATTGATAAAATAATTCGGACAGAATCAAATGATATAAACGAAAATACAATGAATCAGAACAGAAATCATAACATAATTGAAAAAACTGAAAAAAAAATGCACCTTTGATCGATTTCAATCGGTAGAAGGCAGAGAGGTTGCAAGGTCCGCGAATGATGATCACAAACAAGACGAATTAGTGCAAGATTATGCCTGAAATCGCTCAAGATGACACTCCTCCAGCAGCTCTACTCGGGTACCCCTTTTGTGGGTTTTCGAAATGGGGCTGCTGGGGTATTTTAAAACCCTACCGTCGATGTTTACCCGGGTACACTGCTCCGTACCCGGGTAAATAATTCAAACATTTTCCCAGATTCAAGAACTCTACCCGGGTACACCCCTACATACTCGGGTAGATAAAAAGTTTCAAAATTTACCCGGGTAGGTAATGGTGTACCCGGGTAGGCTTCGTGGTCAACGGTCAAACAGGGGCAGATTGGTGTTATGTTTGTTGGGGAGGGTAAATTTTCGAAATAGTTTTGAATGAGGGGCAATTTGGTAATTAATTATTAATTAAGGGGCATAAGGGTCAAAAAGCCATTAGAGTGATCAATTCTAATAAAGAAAATAGGAATTACGCACAGAGTAATGATAAAGAAATTTATATAAACGGGAGAAAATAAACCAATCCTTCGTAACAAGGGTTCACATAAGGTTTGTGACCCTAACTACAATAAAGAAAAACTTAGCCAACCCATATTCATGGCTAATAAATCAATATTCAATATTCAATGGGATGAAAGAATGAAGATGATCAAGAATTCTTCTCTGAAGCTCTTCTCCTTCAGCACGACGATCTCCTTCGGTCTAGATACCTAATTCTGTGCTGAGCCTCCTTTTTATAATACTCTTTTAGGTCTTCCAAATTTACCCCTTTAGACAAAACAGAATTGCAGTCTCGCACGCTGACGCTCTCAGCGTCAGATCCACGCTGTGGGCGTGGTTGCCTCTGGATTCCCACGTTGTCAGCTTGCTATCCACGCTGTGGGCGTGGGAAGAAGGATAATTTTTCACGCTATCAGCGTGGAATCCACGCTGTGGGCGTGGAAGCCTCTGGTTCTTCACGCTACCAGCGTGACATCCACGCTGTGAGCGTGGGTCTTTACTTTGGCAAATCCTCATTTTGCTCCAGATTTGTTTGTTTTTCCTACAAGTTAAGCATAAAATCAGTCGAACAATTCTGAAATTGGAATTTAAGCAAAGCAACACTGAACATTGCCTTTTTACTGAGAATTAACCCATAATCTTTCTCTTTTTGGCTTGAATTTACCCATGTGTTGAAGGCACATCACTGAGCAGGAGCTCTTGGGGGAGTAGGAAGATGAGCAAGGGCCGAGTTTGAAAGAAGGGGATTGGAAACCGGGTTATGAATAAGACGTCTAGATGGAGCCCTCAAACCACCATGACGACCCCCAAGACCTCGGCTATGTCCCCGAGTTGGAAAGTGAGAGGAAGGTACTCCACTACCACGGAAACCCATCCGTTGTCCTTGGACTGAAGGACGAGATGAGGACGCCCTTCTACTTCCACTTCCACTTCCTTGATAACCTCCTAATAGGGCGGCTTGGGTTTCCTCCTCCGTTCGAGGTCTGCCATACAACCAATACCTCGGACCAGGAGGCAAACTTTGAATAAACCTTTCTTCTTCTTCAGCATATATCTCCTCCTCCTCGGCAACAATCTCATCAGCACGGTCAAAGACACGAGGGCAAGTGGACCTCTCTCGAACATTACAGTTCCTTTCATTAATCCCAAAAGAATTCTCGCACTAAAGTATGTAGAGAAGTGAATAGATGGCAGATAGTCTCATAAACAACGTACTGGAAATAAACAGGACTTAACCAAGCAGACAAGAACAATACGGTGCATTACATAAGCAAAAATCATCAAACCAAACTCTTTCCCATAACACGCATGCAAATGAACTCAAAATAGATGGAGACATGCAAATGAACTCAAAACAAATGGGGGCAATGATAAACAGAGAACAACATGGAAGATAGAGAAGCAACCAACAGGTAAAGAAAACACTGGTAAACGTACCTGAGAAGTATGAACTTCAAGAACGTGAAAGGTATGAACAAAGCAAGAGACACCAGACGCAATGTGATTGTTCGTGAATGGGTGAAAGAGTGAGATGGTGGGTTAATGAGGAAATGATAGAAAGGTACGGAAGTTGAAAGGTTTCTCAAGTTGAAAGGTTTCTCAACCCGCGAAAACCAAAAGGCAAGGTTATGAAAGTAATTTCGAGGCTGACAAGACAGTTGAGGGACGTTATGGACAGTAGAAATTAATGTGGAAACGAGAAACATTACACGACGCGCTCGATAAAAGAGACACGTGGAAAGGAAATCATTTGATGCGACAGGAACCGTTTATGGGAAACCAAGAAAGTGGAACCGTCTCCCAAAGAAGGACGTTGTACCACACTACGGCAGAACAACCTGGACACAATTGTGTCTGGAGAAACTCGAGAAAACTCTGGTTCTTTCTTGAAGCCAGGTTGATAAGCCGAGATCAGAAGCAACAAAATAATAGCCAGATGACCGACGTCCAAGCTAAAATGCAAACGACGCACAGCCTGACTTGGACATCCCGGCACCCTTAAGACTCAGTCTACCGGGCTGGGAGGCAACTGTTATGGACCTGGGAAAGGCCCATGCCTGCGAAAAGCCCAAACAGCACAAGCCCAAAGGTAAGCTCTATAAATAGGAGCTAAAGACCACAGGTATAACTGATCTCTCTAACCCTATTTTATGCAATCACGACAGTGCACACACCCCTTTTGGCTAAGGCCATCATATAGTGTGTAGTGATTCGTTGTCCCCAAGATACCTAGTTCATAGGTATCTAGAGAGAAAGTACTAGATCCAAGATCAATCATCCGACCTACGGTCGGACACCTTTGCCTCAGGCAGAACAAACTCATAGCTAGTATCACGTTTTATCTAAATAATTCTCTTGTCAACTTCAAATATAATTCTCTATGGTCTTTTAAATTTTTTGTTATTCAAATAGACAACAAAAACTTATAGAATTAAAAATTTGCTTATAAGAGTTGTTCAGAGTGAACACCAACTAAGGTATTAAGGTGATAGGATAAGTGTTTAAGGTAGACTAAGTATAGATGTGGTCTGGTATCAATAATGCATAGGCTAAAGTGTAAGGATTGGTGAATGCATAGGCTTCGTATGAATGGTTGAGTGCAATGTATTTGAAGTGCCTTCTTGGATACTATAGAGGCATTTATAGTGTGGCCATCACGAGCAATTAATGGGGAATATTCGTGGGTCTGAAGCGATTCTCTTAGAAGAGATCATGGCAATTGCCCATGAGGGTGATGATCGTGGGGTGGCAACCACGGCCCAGACTCACAAATTGAGCTCTAAGTCAGGTACTATGCGGAAGTCGAATAAGAGAGTAACTCAAATACGAAGACCTAAACCAGGAAATAGCCCAAGTATAGGCCTAAGAAGGGATTTAGTTTAAACCCGGAACAAGAGTGTTAAAAGTTACCATGAATTTAGGGATTATTAATTTTTATTTAGGGAAGAGTTATATTACAAACTAAATTCTTTACAAACTCTTACAATCAAATCTTAACCGTTGATTTCCGTCAATCTAACGATCATAATTTATTAGGAATTAATAAGTGTGACTTAATAAATTATAACCGTTAGATTAACAATAATCAACGATTAAGATTTGATTGTAAGAGTTCATAAATAATTTAATTTATAAATATAATCCTCCTCTTATATTTATTCATAATATTTTAGTAAATAATTGTTTAAAATTTATTAATATGGTCAAAAATTCTGATTTCGTCATTCCCATCCACTCGATGGTTCTTCGATGCCGTCCGTACATATGAAAATCCAACGAACCGGCTATTTTACTTTTTACGTTTCAAATCCTCAGAACAAATATTTCAAAGGTGAAAAACCCCTCGTGGCTAACAGTAGGACTGCGCGGCAAAGACAAAATCAGAAAAGCATGAAATTAGGCGTCCTATTGACAATATCACCCTCCCTCCCGCCAAAACTATTATTATATTATTCCTTTTATTTGTTTTGAGTAATAAAAACATCTCTTAACTTGATGATTAAAATTATTGCATGCTTGAGAAAATGATTGATTCTAAAAAAGTAATTATATTCTTAAAAATCTGGTATAAAAGATGAAAAAAAACAATTATTTCCCTAAAATAAGCTGATCTACATATAATTATTTCTCTATAATTTTTTTTTCAAAAGCTTTATCAAGAAATAAAATAATTTTTTTTATCTGTCAAATTAGTTAATTCAAACACCCATTTAATTGGTTCAAATTATCTAATGCAGTTTGAAAAATCAAATCACAAAAAAGAAAAAAAGAACAGGCAGGAAATGTTGGAGGGCATTTTCGTCCAAGATGGGCTTTTTATTTCTGAAATTCTGATCGGCCCACCATGGAAAGGATAGCGGTGGAATTTGGAAGAAAGAGTTTTGATAATCATTTGAATTATTGAAATCGATCTTTTATTTTTATTTTTAAATATTTATTTAAGATACATTCCAACAATTTAAATCCAAATTTATTATTTTTTCTTCGAAAAATAATACAAAAAGTAGAGATTTACGCCCTAAGAATATGCTGAAAATTTTAATAAATAGAATTTTTTTATGTTTTAAAACTTTATATTCTTAGTTAATGATATGTTATTCTGTCTACTCTTATTTTGTCAATCTTTATTTACGCCTTTCAATATCATTAAATTATAATCTCATCTAACAGTAGAGATTTACTATATAAAATAAGGAAAAAATGTTTGTCATTTTAAATGACATAAAGTTATGTCATTTTAAAAGAGAGACAGACATAAGATAATTTTTTATTTAAAATTTAAATTAAAAAAAACCACACACTTTCTCTCTCCCATGATTTTCATTTTTTTTGTGTCTATTTTTCTCCTAAAATGACATAACTTATATCATTTAAAATGACAAACACCAAACCCATAAAATAAACTCTTTTATCCCTTCCTTTCTCCTACTGTCTTGCACTCTTTCTCTCTCTTCAATGGCACTTCAACATCAAAAGAAGGTGCAAGCTTTTTTCTCAATTTATCCAACTCAGCCATTGTTATGAGCATTTGCATAAAAAATTAAAATGGGGAATAAAGCCAGATGCCCTATGTTATGGAACCAGGTAGGCCTGTTGTTGACAGAGAAAACAAAGATCATTTCCCCTCTTCAAAATGAAAAACAAGATAAGTAAAAGGAGATAAGTTGATTTGTTTCAAATTTCAACAGCAAATTAGAAACGTTAATGTAATCGTGGATTAATTCAAATGAAGAGTTATTCGTGGTTTTTGTTTTTGTTTTTTGTAATTTTGTGGTTTCTGCCATGTTCAATTATATCAGATTCAAGAAGTTTTAAAAATTATACTCATCCAGCAGAACTATCATACCATTAATCATTGCATAAATTTAGATACAAATATAAATTTAGGTTGTAAATTTCGCAAATCGATAAAGAGAAGGGATATGTTATTCTACCTATCATTTTTCCTGTCAACTTTTGCCTATCATCCTCTGATACCGCTAGATCAGAATATTAAATAACATTTATTTTTCTCTCTTCTTGAGATTCTGATCTAATGGTGTTGAAGGGTGATAGGCAAAGATAGGCAGAAAAGAATGGTAGGTAGAATAACCTATCCATAAGGCTTTGTTTGGGAGTTGGTTTTTGGAGGGGAAAGAAGGGGAAGGGAGGATTTTATTAATCTCTTCTCTTGTTTGTGAGTTTAAAAAAAAAGGGAGAAGGGAATTGGGGATTTTTGCAAAATCCTCCAAAACTCTTCTCACCCTCAAAATTAAAGTTCCCTCAATTTGGAGGGTTTAAGGGGGGAAATATTGAAAATTACTTATCTATCCTTAGCATTAAAATGTAAAAACTACATAAATATGAATCATTAAATGTGAAATTATTAGAAAAATCTCAAACACTGACAGAATTTATCAACGAAAAATATTTCGTCCAAAATAGTAACGAAATTTTTGACAAAAATTGTAGCGCCTGGCAACTTGCAAGGATCAACGACTGTCCCCACACACTAACACGAGACTTTTCAGCGTGCTTTGTCCTCACTCGTACACTTCCCAGGAAAACTTCCCAAGAGGGCACTCATACCAGAATTGCTCCAAGTCAAGCACGCTTACTATGGAGTTCTTCCGTTCCGGGCTACCGAAAAGTAGATGCATCTTGTTATTATAGGTAGTACCAATTAATTCTTATAAGTCATTCCCAGCTGTACCGTCCCATACCAGCACAGTCTCTGGAATCCCTCTCTTTCGGGTGTTGATTCGATTCATTCATGTACCTCCGTCCCTAGAAGCCTGCCAGGAGCCGCTCCTTGTTTGTGCCCTTTCGCACCGGCGATCACTCCCCGCCCTCGTCAGTGCCCGGGATGTTACACGCCCACCAGCTTCCGCCTGGTTCGTCCTCGAACCACACCGTACTGGAAGAGAGGCCCTGCTCTGATACCACTTGTAACGCCTGGCAACTTGCAAGGATCAACGATTGTCCCCACACACTAACGCGAGACTTTTCATCGTGCTTTGTCCTCACTCACACACTTCCGGGAAAAACTTCACAGGAGGCCACCCATCCTAGAATTGCTCCAAGTCAAGCACGCTTAACTATTGAGTTCTTTCGTTCTGGGCTACCGAAAAGTAGATACATCTTGTTAGTATAGTATAAGTAGTACCAATTAATTCTTATTCCCAATTGTACCGTCCCATACTAGCACAGTCACTGGAATCTCTCTCTTTCGGGTGATTCATTCATGTACCCCCGTCCCTAGAAGCCTGCCAGGAGTCGCTCCTTGTTTGTGCCATTTCGCACCATGCCCTTTCGCACCGGCGATCACTCCCCGCCCTCGTCAGCGCCCGGGATTATACAAAAATCACATTTCATCGAAAATAGAGACGAAACAAGATTTGCCATAATCACAGACATAAATTTTTTCATAATTTTTTTTTGATAGAATCTAAATTCCGTTGAAACTTTTAACATAAATATTTCCGTCGAAAATTTTCGACATAAAAGAATTCTGTAAAAAATTTTGTGGAAAATATTTCTGTCAAATTTTTTTACGGAAAATATTTCTATCAAAATTTTCAACGGAACACATTTCCAGTGAAAATTTTCGACGAAAAAGATTTCTGTAAAAAATTGTGACGAAAAATATTTTTGTAAACAATTCTGATAGAATTTTTTTTGTAAAATTTCTTTACGAAATCTAAATTTCGTCAAAATATTTGACAAAAAAACATATTCGTCGATATTTTTTACGAAGAATATTTCACTCTAAATTTTTAACAAAACAACATTTCCATTGAAAAATTTTCGTAAAAAGTTTTGACGGAAAATATTTCTGTAAAAAATTTGACGAAAAAAAAATTCGTCAAAATTATTTACGGAATCTAAATCCCGTCAAAAGTTTTCGATGAAAATATTTTCGTCATATTTTTTGATGAAAAAAATTTCTGTCAAAATTTTCGATAAAAATATTCTCTGAAAATTTTCAACGGAACACACTTTCGTCAAAAAATTTTGATGGAAATTATTTCTGTAAAAAAATTCGACGAAGAAAGAATTTCGTCAAATTTTTTTTACGGAATCTAAATTCTGTCGAAAGTTTCATAGAAACATTCCCTCAAATTTTTTGAAAAAAACAAATATTTCTGTTGAAATTTTCATTGGGACACATTTCTTCAAAGATTTTGGACGAAAAATATTCTGTCAAAATTTTTTAAGGAATTCTTTTTTCCGTTAAAACTTTTGATGAAATTTTTTTCGTCGAAAATATGTAACAAATCATTTTCGTCTTCCGTCGAAAATTTTGACAGAAAATTTATTTTTGTAAAAATTTTCATCGAATATAAATTTCGTCGCCTTTCGATGAAAAGTATTTTGATGGAAAAATATATTTTAATTTGTAAAATATAGTAATGATATTAATTTAAAAAAGGGTAAACGTGTAAAAATATCTCATTGACCCTCCAATTTCTCCCTTACCATTTTTTTAACTCCCAAGCAAGAGAAAGAAATATCCTTCAATTACCTTCCCTTCCATTCCATACCCCCTGAATCTCTCTCCTTTCCTTCCCCTCCAAACTCTCAAACAAAGCTTAAAGGAAAAGAGAAAGAGAGAGAAGGCACTGGGGAGAAAAAAAGGGGAAAATGGATTATTTTATTCTGCAAATCTCCACCGTTGGATGAGATTGTAATTTAACGATGTTGAGAGAGGTAGGCAAAATAAGAGTGGCCAGAATAACTTATCCCTTTTTTCTGCCTACTATTCTCCAACACTGTTAGATCAGAATCTCAAGAGAGAGAAAGATAAAGAGTAGTTGAGATTCTGATCTAATAATATAATAATATTTTAGAGTTGTAGGTAAAGGTAGCCAGAAAAAATGGTAGGTAAAATATCCTATCCAAATTTTTTTATAACAAAAGTTGTGATTTTTTAACTCTTAAATAAATGAGTATGGATCTCTCGTGTGTTTTTTAATACGATCATGTCATATGAAAGGATCATAACCATTTATAGTCATATCAATGGTGATAATTTTTTCACTCTTTATGCTAACATTTTATTCTCTTATCTTTATGGGTTTGGTGTTTGTGATTTTAAATGACATAAGTTATGTCATTTAAGGAGAGAGATAGACACAGAAAAACGGAAATCATGGGAGAGAGAAAGTGAGTGGTTTTTTTTAATTTAAAATTCAAATTTTCTGTGTCTGTATCTCTCTTAAAATGACATAACTTTCTGTCATTTAAAATGACAAACATTTTTCCCATTTTTTATTGCCATTGATATGATAATAAATGATTATAATTCTCTTACATAAAAAAAGTCATTCCCGAATTAAATCCTTAGGGGGCGTTTGGTACAAGGAATTTTTTTTTTTATCCAGGGAAACAATTTTGCTGTAATGTGGTTGGCAATATTTTTTTTTTCCGGATAAGTTTAAAAATGTGTTTGGTTAACCAAAATTTGTGCCGGGAATATTTGAGTTAGTTTACTGAGCTGATGTTTGGTTGATTGTGAAATAGTAGTTAGAATGTGGAGTTATTTTACAAAAATAACCCCAATTTTACTTTTTCATTCAAAGTTAGTACAACAAACAAGGTTATTTTGGTCCTGTAATACCCATATTTTTATTAATAAAATAATAATAATAATAATAATATAATAATAATAATAAACTATAAATTAGTACTATTAATATATATATATATATATATATATATATATTATGGTGATAGATAACAAAATGTAATATTAATTTTACCTTTGATAAAATTATTATTTTGTGCGATAATTATGATTATTTGATTTATTAATTGATTGATGATTTATTTATTAATGTTTGATTGATAAATTGTTTAGATATGATGAGTCAACAAATATAAATTGTTTAGATATGATGAGTCAATCATGAGTTAGCAAATAAGTTAGTTATATTCTAAGAAATTAAGAATAAAAAAAAAATAATGTATAAAGCCAAAATCTGAGCCAAATACATCAATGAGGAATAAAGAAATAAATGCACGAAACCCATATCTGAATCCAAAACTTCAACTATAAATAGAGGGGCCTAACCTGACCAAACCAAATCACTCTGAATCCTCAATAATTCTCCACCACTCTTCTTCTCCTCTACACTCTCTTTTTCTCTCTCCTCACTTTAAATTTTTATTTTTATTATTATCTTTCTTTGGTTACCAACTTCTTCTCTTTCCCAAGTTGTAGAAGTCACCAAACACGGAGACCAGGTAATCCTAATCTCTAGGTGGTTGTAGATTCGTTGTGTATGAAATTTTATTGTGTGTATCCTAATCTTTGGTAGTTATATGTTTGATATGTGTAATCCCAATCCTTAGGTTATCATTTTGTTTGAAGTTTATTAATAGTAATCCTAATCCCTAGAGAGTCATAGATTATATTGATATGAATTTTGGTATATGTAATCCTATTCGTAGGTTATTTCTTTTATATAAAACTTGGATGTAATCCTAATCCCTAGGTGTTTAGGTTATCTCTATTATATGAAATTTGGGCATAATCTTTATATGTAATTTGAATATTTATAACTATGATAAATGATGTGATGGGATTATTTGAATGACGATGATTGGATTTGAATTTTTCTATGATGAATGTTGAAGATTTGAATTATTATATCCTTGAATAAATTGGAAAGTTATGATGAGGATCGGATTTGGATTTTACTGTTATGAATGTTGAAGATTTGAATTATCATATCCTTGAATAAATTGGAAAGTTATGATGATGATCGGATTTGGATTTTACTATGATGAATGTTGAAGATTTGAATTGTTATATAAATTCAAAAATTTATGATAATAGTTGTTTGAATTATGATACTTTGGAAAATTATAATGCCCTTGAGTAACTCATTTAGAGATGATAATACTTAAAGAATAAATAATTATGATTGAATCTTTCCTGATTTTGTGTGTTTGTAATAAATTAATGGTGAGAAGATAGCTTTGGGATGGTACCTCCCAAGGTGATGAACACAACTTTTGGGCTTTATGCCTCCGATGTGAAACTGATGTGAAAAAGATTGTATCCGTTCTTCTCAAAGTGGTGTCTGGCAGGGTTCCCCGGGATACTAGTAGCAACTTTGGGAAGAGGTGTACACACTAGGAAGATGTGAATTGATTATGGCCAATGTGATTTGTTTGTGACTGGCAGGGTTTCCCGGGTCACAGGGTAGACTGGCAGGGTTTCCCGGGTCTACCATGGTTCTCTTAACACTAAATATAATGAACTTAAATATTATTAATAATGAAATTTGTTATTTGATTTGATTATGAAGAATGTCATTGAGTTGTGAATATTATCATATTATGATTATTATTATGCTAAATATGTTAGTTGATAATTGTCAAATACATTAAATGAACTTAATAAAGATAAATATTATATAATGGAATTTTGATTATTATATTGATATTTGATTTGATTAATGTGGAATTGATTTGAACACTATTTGATATTTGATTTAATTTGTTATTAATTACATTAATTGTATTTTGATTGGGATTACCAGCTTTGCTGACTTTTGTGTTTGTTTGACTGCAATGATCCTGTGGCTGCGGAAGAGCAGATTTTCAGTGAAGCATGTTGCAAAGAATATGGCTAGCTGTGGACAGTGAGGATCACAACTCGGATATTTCTAGTTAGTTTCTAAGTTTAGAAATTTATGAGATTTAAATAAATGCATAAGACATATTTCCTTATTTAAACTTTAGTCTTTGGTTTTATTTTAATGTAATAAATTTAGCCTTGCACCTGTCTATTGTACAGGTGCGGCGGTAACATTCCCCAAATTAGATTTAGATTAGCTTCCGCAATATTTCTATTATTATAATTGTAAGAAATAAAAAAAAAAAGAATTTTGACAATTTATTTATTATAAGATTGTTTTATAAATTGTTAGAAATTTAGGGTGTTACAGGTCCACTTCACACTGACACTCTTTTCACATCCCTGACTAATAATGTATCTCATGTTATCAATGGGCATCATTTGTTGCTTGTTGAACATGCATTAACACATAAAAGTAAAAAACTGGGATAACTTGGTACCCGGGAAACAAGCTATTTTTTTGTTACCAAACATGACATTTTCCTTTGAGCAAAGTTACTTTCCAAGGTAAGCAAACATAATCCGCATACCAAACGCCTTGTTAATATCCAATGAAAAGGAAAAAATAATTGATGGGAAATGTTAGAGGGCATTTTCGTCCAAGAAGGGATATTTATTTCTGAAATTCTGGTAGGGCCCACCATCGAAAGGATAGCGGTGGAATTTGGACAAAAGAGTTATTATTTCAAAATGAAAGAGATTCAATTGATTTGAATTACAATTGATTCACTTCAGAATAAAGATACAGTCCAAACACTATATTGTCAGATATGGAAAAACATTTTCTGTCACATACACAAACCCTAAAAACATGCTAAAAATTTGAAAAGCCAAAATCATAATACTGGAACACTTTCACACATTGTTTCTCTCTTTCTTCTCACCTCACCAATTCTCTCTCCTTCCTCTTGTTCTTGCTCATTGCTAACTATCTTCTACCCACAACTGCATAACACAACTTCAAGATCTTCATATAAAGGTTCCTTTTTTTTTTTTCTTGATTGAATTATAAGTTTTTTTTTGTTCTGTTCTTTTTGATTGATAATTAGAAAATGAATGCACTTTTTCTTATGCTTTCTTCTTTGTTTTTTGTTTATTTGTTAAACCCATTTTGTACTATCTACCATTCTTATGAATGCCCCAATTCAAGATCATAAAGGGAGCTATTCAATTGTGAGTTTTGCAACCACCCCATTTGCAAGATTAGTCATTTCTGCACTTTTGTTTAGTAAAGATTTGAACTTTAATTGAAATTGTTGAATAAGTAAATGAGGGGTGAATTTCTGGAATAGAATGTCCATAGTGAATCTTTATCTTTCTATATGTTTGCATTGCACATGGGGCTTTGTATTTGGCTTTGTTATTATTACTTATGGCTGAATGTTTTGGTCTTAGTTCGTCAATGGGAAGAAGTCTGAGTCCAGTGCTAAGGCGAGAGCTGGAAAATCTTGACAAAGATGCAGATAGTCGCAAATCTGCAATGAGAGCATTGAAGTCATATGTGAAAGATTTGGACTTTAAGACAATTCCTATCTTTCTTGCACAAGTTTCTGAGACCAAGGAAACCGGTTCTTTGTCTGGAGAATTCACAATTTCACTGTATGAGGTTCTTGCTCGGGTTCATGGAGTCAAGATTGTTCCCATGATAGACAGCATTATGCAATCCATAGTTCAGACCTTAGCTTCAAGTGCAGGGTCTTTCCCTCTTCAACAGGCTTGCTCAAAGGTGGTTCCAGCTATTGCAAGGTATGGAATTGACCCCACAGCCCCAGCAGAGAAAAAGAGGCATATAATTCATTCTCTTTGTAAGACTCTTTCTGATTCTCTCACAAGTTCTCAAGAGAGTTTGTCTTGTGGTGCGGCCCTTTGCTTGAAGGCTCTTGTGGATTCAGATAACTGGAGGTTTGCTTCAGATGAAATGGTCAACAGGGTTTGCCAGAATGTTTCTGTGGCATTGGAGGGAAAGTCTACTCAGACCAACTCACACATGGGTCTAGTTATGGCCTTAGCAAAGCGCAATGCTTTGATTGTTGAAGCCTATGCAAGATTGCTCATACAATCCGGATTGAGAATACTGAGTGCTGGTGGTGAGCTTTTGGAGGGGAATTCTCAGAAGAGATTTGCAGCCATTCAAATGGTGAACTTCTTGATGAAATGTTTAGATCCTAGAAGCATTTTCTCAGAGGTTGAACAGATAATTGAGGTGATGGAGCTGTCACAGTCTGATAAAATGGCATATGTCAAAGGTGCTGCATTTGAAGCTTTGCAAACTGCTAAGAGAATTGCCATTGACAAAAAATCAAGGGGTGTAAAGAGTCCTGCTTCAGTGACGGGGTCGAACTTTAGTAAAAGAGACTATATAGATGGAGAAAGTTTTTCTGGTGATGGAGACCATTCTCCTGCATCTATTTCACCAGAATCACGTACCTTGGACTGTTTCCCTGGATATGAATCCCTTGTTGAATCTCCCATTTCAACAATTCAGGCATCTCAGAACTCGAACTATGACCAAAGGAGTGTGAATAGGAAGCTTTGGAGTCATGAAAATGGAGGGGTTGATGTGTCTCTCAAGGATGGTTTGTTCTCAAAGGCTGGGCAGGGAAATGCCTTGTTTGACAACACTCTGGATCTCGAGTTTTCTAATGGAGGGGAAGATTTAACAGAGGAATTTTCTGGTTTCATGCTCAAAAATCCTTGGCATGGAGTATCTAGGACTAGAAGTAACAACTCAAGTCCCCTAGTAAGTTTCTCAGATATTTGTCATATTCTATTAAAATTCTGGTCACAAAATTGCATATGCTTTACACGGATTTTTCCCGGATTCCCGGAAACTGAATTTTTTTAAATTTTAAATTTTCAGATATTATCGTAAACTGAATGTAAAAATCATATTTTTGAAAATCGAGATTCCCGGACAAATAAAAATTTCTCCTGTACCAAATGCCCTAGGGACACCTTTACAGTCATCACTTCACAATTTAAAATTTACAAATATCTATTTCCAAAGTTGTTCGTTACCCTCCACTATTAACATGAAATGGTTACATGTCGCATTGCATACCCTATTACCAATAGGATTATGGAGTATGGAGCTTTTTCTTCCATTTCCAAATCCACCTTACCTTCTGTACTGCACTTCTCTGTCACATCAGTAGTTTTCCACTAGTTGCATGTTTCTGGTTTTTACTTTGCTTTTATTTATGTTTCCTATTAGTGAATTGTTTACGTGTAGTTATTGTTGTATATACTTGCTGTTTTATTATTATTCTACTTTGTTATTCTTTTTCTCTTTAACTCCTTTTACATATCTTAATTAGCAATACTTTTGAAGTATGCTTAATGAAAAAAAAGTTTGATAATGAATATTCATCTCTAGCCATTAATTCTTGAAATAATTATAACAATAATGGTGTTAGTTTAAGGTGAAAAAAAGAACAGGAAACAGGAAGCAGAAACAAGATACTTTTGATCATTATTTACTTATTCATTTGCTCACAATTTATTTATACCCTACATTTACTAAGCATAAGATTTTTGCGCTCTGTTGGTTAAAGAGTGCTATGTGCGACTTGCGCATAAATCAGTTCCATCTTGAAATTGAGCATCGCCACATAATCTTTTGTTAATTGAAACTTCAATGATTTGCTAAGCTGCCATGATTGTGATTAAAATCACAAGTTCTTGTTGAGTTAAATGTTATGTCTTCTCTCTTGTGTTCAGAGATCACGCTCTCAGGTTAATGTTGACAGCATTAAAATCTTTAAGACCCCAAGGAAGCTCATTCACTCTCTTCAAGACCCAAATGATGAGACTTCAGATTGCTATGAGAAACAGAATATAAATTTCAGGAGTCTATCATCAGGAAATAATGAGTGGAGCCCAGCATCTTATTCTAAATATGACCAGAATGGTACTGCAGATCATGTCAACTATGATTGTAAAGAGAATGAAAGCTTATGTGGCAATGCACAATTCCAAGATGGAACTGAGTCAGTCTCATCAACAGATGACGTTCCTGGTGATGCTGATATGCAGGTGCCTCATGATCCTGAAAATAAAAATGATACTCAAACTGTTCACATGGAAAAGCCACTTCAGAAGACTAAACGTAGATTGGTTTGTGGCCTTTCTTTTCTTCTTCTTGCAATGGCTACTCCATTACTCTGGATCAACAGTCAAGAAGAAGGCCATTATCTTGTCCCTACATAATGTGCTCATTCTAGTTTACAATCTGAGAATTAAGAGAATTATCGGTGTGGTTTTGTGAAGTTATTAGTTAATTCCAACTAAATGTTGGGAAGTTCAGTGTAGAAGTAAAAGATCAGTTAAATTCAGCATGTTCAATGTACTTTTGTTTTTCTTGTAAAGAGTCTTTAAGAACTTTTGGTTGAATTCTACCTTCTGGTGGAGTAGAAACATGAATGCTGCATTTGGAATTGGAACGGATCATTTCATTATGTTCAGTCAAATTTATGATAGATGATCATTATATTTATTTTGATTTTCATGTAATATCTTATCTTGTAATTAGAGGTGATATCTCATTGTTTAATTGACTTGCAGGAATTATTGTGCTTATGATAAATCTAGTTTCTCGGTTATTATACTGGATGGTTATGTTTATTAGTTACTTTATTTTTTGTGGATTAAGCTCTATAACCTTTTATGAAGGCAAGTTAGAAAAAATAAATGTTATTGTAATGAAATCATGAAAGAGTGTCTACAAAATAATTTTCACCCCAGTTATCTTGTGGCGATTCATGCTCCAATTCTTTAACATCATGAAAGGAACAATTTTATTAGGCCATTTGACATAATGGAAAATGATATTGCTTTTTTTTCAACTTGCCCCTTTTATTTATACATCAACTTCCTGTACTCTTATCCTTTATTCATCTCACCAAAAATAAAAATTCAAAAGTACAAACCTAAATGTTACTCATGAAGCGCATTTTTGAATGTGCTATCAGATTAATTTGCTCAAGAAAATCGCAAAGATGAGCTTAAGCATCATATTATCGATTTGGATTGTGTATAAAATGGCCACCTCTCCACTCATCTTCAGGACTTATTACTATTGGTTTGAGGACAGCAGCTTGGCCAACACATACGTAATCATACTTGCTGTAAATTTCATTGCTTGAACCTGGACTGAAGAGGTACATTTCATCAAATCCATTCCTTCCAACTATCACCGAGTTTCTTCTGCCCTGATATAATTCAGGATTTATTGCATGAGATCATGTAAAGAATTGATAAGAAAATATATTACAGTTTACCCATATAACCTGTAAATTAGATGACATACATGTGAACTGTGAACTTAAATTTAATGTCATACTAACTGGGTACTAAATTTTAGCAAGAAAATTAAGATACTGAGCTACAATTGAAATCCTGAAGTTTTCTGTGGTGGATGAAAAGAAACTTTGAAGTTGAACATGTTATCTGACTGGTAAGGTATTAAGGTAGATAGAGATGGAGGAGGAAGAGATAACTAGTGGATTGTAAAATCCTGCAATAGTACCCCTCAGTAGAAATATTGAGAATCATGTTACAATATATTATGAGGTAAGTACACACACACATATATATATATATATATATAACGTTTCTCCGGCAACTTGAGATAAGTTTATCTCCGGCCATCTCAAAACGACGTCGTTTTGTTTATTTATTTTCTTATATTAATTGATTCACCTTTGAATGATTATGATTCTCTTTTTCTCTCTCTTCTTTTATCACCGTTGATTGATCCATCTTTGTATGGTTATGATTTAGTAGCCGGAGATAAAATTATCTCCGGCAGCTTGAGAAATGATAAGCCCTATATATATATATATATATATAGAGAGAGAGAGAGAGAGAGAGAGAGAGGATCTTTTAACTGCATGTAAGATTAAGAAATTTTACTCCCAATTTCAGCAGTTGATTTTCGTCCATCTGACAGTTGTAATTTATTTGGAATTAATAATTAATTAATAGATATAACTCAATAAATTATAACGTTTAGATGAACGAAAATCAACGGCTGAGATGGGGAATAGGACTTCTTGAGAGGGTGTTATCAAATGTTATTCTATAGTCAAAAGATCATTCCTTGTATATATTAGCAGGGTGTTATCAAATGGCATAAAAGGAAATCTGTGGGGAGTGTGCGAGTATATATTTGTGCAAGTATCATTGCTCACTCTACCAATTGAGAGGGATTTGGATCTTTTCATGTTATTCTCTCTTGTTTTTTAGTTTTTCTCTCAAAACATGAAAGAATAGCATGAGAGTATTATTGAGAGTTATGATTACATACCCTGTCAATCACTGTAATATTTCGTGGTGCGTTTGTGTATACGAGACTCATTTTCTTTTTTAAATTCTTGTAGCCGTCCATTTCTTCTCCAGTCATATCTTCAATACCTTTTTGGCTTCCTTCTGCTTCATTGTTCTGATTTTTTGTGCCCCGGAGAGGAAAAAAAGAATTCCATATTTTTCCAAAACCTTCTTCCTTCTTTGAATCAGGAGGACTCAAAATAAATTCTGATTCAAAAGGGGGCTTTCTATAGTAATTTGATCTTTCTAATCCTATTGCATAAGTTGCATCTGGTGAGCTTACTGTCAGATGACTCAGGATGGACCCTGTCATCCGAAGGGGCAAAGAGTTTGAGTTTGAGATTTCAAGCCCTGTGCTTAAGACATCTTCTTCCAAAGTCACAATGTATTTTAATCCAATCTTGTCCTCTGATGTTCTGTTTATTAATTCTACCTGCATGAGATATCTTCAAGGTATCTAAGTAGATTACTAGCATTAAAAAAAAATTGAGGCAACAGTAAGCCAATAATATACATAATAAATAAGTACCTATACTAACATATATGCTCTACCAAAAACAAAAGGCATGTCTGAGGATAGATGATAAAAACTGAAATTCTAAGTAAATGAAGTATCTATTAGCATGTATGGCAGATTGACTATGAAGCATTAACAAACTCCTTTGGCTCTTTCTTCTGAATATCTTCTCCTTATTTGCTGGGAGTTCTGCCTGTAGTTCATTCAGGCATGTCTGAATATTAATAGGGAACATGACAGTTCCATAATCATTTGCCTAGCACTAGCTAGTGTAATAATACTCTAAAGAGAATTTCCTTTAAAAATAAATCACTCCACTTCCATGAAACCCCCACTTGTGAGGGTAAGGGTGAAGAAAATTATCTTATCCTTGCTTTTTTGGCAATAGGCTATTTCATAACTTTGAAGTTTGAACCCATGCTATTGCTCTAGACTCACCCTAAAGAGAAGTTCCTATGATATCCAAGAGAATTTGATACACTTCCTTGTCAAAAGAAGTCGAAAAAAAAACAAGCAATGAGGAGATAAAATAATTTAAGTTTCTTTTTATAATACACCCTACTAAATTACACACAGGATAACAGACCTGAATGGATTCCTCAGCATCTCCTTTAATATCATGCAGAATCCAATTAGTTGGAGACCATGAAACTTCACCATCATCAGTTTGAAAATTGAAGTTTAAAGACACCCCTCCTTGAATGATGGCATCACCATATTCTCCCTCTGACACTGTAGTATGGAGCAATTCCACCTTACCACCATGCCACATTGGGGCCTTATAGGAGGTGATCAATCCACTTGGCAGCAACATGGTTGCAATGCTTCCATTTTTCAATTCCATCTTGGCAATGCAACTATTGCCAACCCCTTCAAAGGTGACTCCACGTCCACTGAATTCTTCTTCCAAGTAATCAAAGTTGATAGGTTGGTAAGGTACTGAAGCCACAGCTGGGAGTGGAAACTCTCTCTTGCATTGGTTGTGTCTAATAAAACTAGCAGTACAAGGTAAACAAGTGTGTGAAGAAGGTATGTTTCCAGCAGAAGTTAAAGTCATGGTCATGGATGTGGGAATGGAACGAATGGAGCAAAAAAGTGAACTTAAAGCCATGGTCATGCTTCATACCAAATGAGGTCTTACTCTAGACTCTCTAGAGTAAAAGAGGATTTTCTTCATCTTGTTGACTTGGCTAGAAATTGGTCTATAAGTGGATAAGGTGAGACATATCGTGCTTTTGTTATTGCAAATGAGTATCTCAGATATTTCAAGATATTTTTGGAGCTTTTGTCTCTTTCTTAAACACTTTTTTTTTTTTTTTTTCCTTTAGCAATATATTGTGACTGGTACAACATTCAATCTATAGGTATTTTTCCTCTGCTATTAAACTTAGTTGAGAGTTAACCCTCAATGATTTTAACTATAATCATCAATAACTTACTTTTTCCTGTCATCTGACGCAATTATTTTGTGGAAAAGGAAATCTGATCCTCTATTTCAAGAAACATTATTCAAAGTTTAAACTTAACATTATGATCATAATTTACTCCATTCCTAGGGAAATTTTTCAATTTTCAAAGCTTAACGGCATCTTAATTCAATTTGCAGCTAACATACTATTACTATGATAAAATGTATTTTATTATAGTCCAGTACGTGATTGTGAAGTGTATATATTCTTTAAACCGTTAAAACAAAAGACAAAAAATGGATTTTACATGCATTGGTTCTAAAGCTATTGACGAGTGACGTGGACAACCACATTATTATTAGTTAGAACATAGAAATGTGAGTGACGAAAATATGCAACATTCATTCTCGTTCTTTATTGTATATTTAATCGGTTTTCTCCCTGAGAGTAGTGCTTTCATCACTTGGCACCAAAAACACACACAAAAGGTAGTAGTGAAGTAAATAAATCCAGGGCAATAATGCTCATCAAATGAAAACCACCACTCATAATAAGAGGACTAAAATTAAATTAAATTTACAGACCAAATCTCTTTGTATTCCATAGAAAATCAAAATTCAAAATTTGTTAAGATACCAACACGCCTAAGGCCAAAGTTGCCCAAGTTCAAGACTTCGTGTTGGGATACAAACATGACCAAAGCAACAATCAATTCTAACAATTTTAGTCTTCATCCATGCCAGCAGCAGGTTGCTCTCTCCTTGGGCCACCAGCTGGTTTTGCCATAATAATCTGAAAATATCAAAAAATATCTCCATAAATTTATGCTGAGAAAAATGTATGAAAATTTTGCATCCAATTTCACATAAGCTGAATATGCAATTGTCAAAAACCATACCCCAGTTTATTCCCTAATCAATTGCATTTAGTAACAAGTGTCACATCATTGAAGTAACTACAACATTTCAAGATTACACAAAAAAAAAAAAAAAAACTACAACATTTCACTTTCTTTAAATTTTTTTAGTACAAATTTTAACTACTTTTTAAACATGAAACACTAGTTTTCTGGTAGTGTAAAATTCTTTTACTATTGTATCAAAATTCACTATGGAAATAAAAAGTCACCCGACGCTTCAATATTTCTAATACCCAAGAAATCTCATTAGATTAAATAGTGGAGCAGCTGGTAGCACTTAATTTTATTGAAATGAACATCAGAACCTACCTACATGCATATTGCAAGGAAAAGTATGGTGTGATTCTATGTAATGCAATTTTTTCATTGGAGATTAACAGTTGATATAATATTTTCAACTTTGGAACCTACGATCCAAACGGCTTTTGCCACACTAACTGTTTATTCCTATTTCCTATTGATCCATTGCATATATTTAACTAACGTTATTTGCATGCAAGAATTTCCCATAGCTGACTCAAGCGTCCTTGTTTCCAAACCTATATGTCTACATTTTAAAGAAACCAAGATCACTCAAGCACTTTACGTGCCAAACCCACAATTACTCCAAATCTTAATTATTAGCTCTCATGTCACCATAGGGCATACATCATGTATCCATATTCTACAATTTACTTGCAGTTAAACGTAAGCAGTATAAAACCACTAGGGTTAGCCTAGTGGTGACGGGTGTGGGTAATTGTGTTAGGTGGTGTGTGTTCTAGTCCTCCCTCATGTATCCAAAAACGTAAGCAGCATATTATTATTAGAATTATTCTATACTACAGGTTCCAATTTTCCTAATTTGCTTTCCTCCCTTCCCCTCCAAAGAAAAAAAAAAATTGAAACAACTAGATAGAAAAAGAAATACACATCATCAACACTACTAGCCCACAATTTAGAGTTGCTCATTCAATCATAAATATATTTATTAACCATCAAAATATTGTTTTCCTGAGCTTGTTTACCCAAAAAAAAATGTTCTCACGGTACTTATTAAAGTGGCAATCTAAAATTGACAGGGAACAATTGACTACTATTTACTTATAGTTGATTACCTGGTCCACCCTTAGTACGGTGCATACAGCATCTGCAGCATATTTCAGAGCAAAGAACCTGAGCAGAAAAAACAAAATGATGAAACTAGTCTTCCACATGATATGAGGTAAATTCTAATTCAACATTGAATTATTTCAAATCTAAGTAGTTGACAGAAAGCTCCATCAATCATAAGAGCCCCCAATAACTGATTTTTAAATTTTTATACGACAAAGCTATTCAGAGAAAATTAAACTACCAGTAATGAAAAGCCAGTTCATTATTTGCTCAAACTAAGGGTTTTCCACCACATAAAACATGCATGTGTTAGAAAGTAAGCTTACTTAGTCACATGGAGATCCCAAACACTCGTGGTTGAGACATCCTTACAAACGCCTTCTTCCAAATCAATGCCAACTTTGGTATTTCCAGATGCATGTTCTGCATATAAAGAAGAGATGATCTCCATTGCATTTAGTCCAGCATTCTCAGCCAAAGTTCTAGGAATCATTTCAAAACTTTCAGCAAATTTTGCAATAGCATATTGATCCAATCTGCAGAGCCATTGCAAAAGTTTAGTCCATCCCATTCATGTATCAGTTACCAAATAAGCATTAAACAAACAAAATAAAGTCCTGCAGCATAGAGACGTAGTTCCTATTTCCAAAGTAATAGTCAGTAAAATATAATGCTGGGCATATCAAGTGAGTGCATGAGAAGAGCTAATCTAGACCATTTAATCTTACAATAGATAATCAAGATTAGATCCTTTCACCTCTCACACCCTCAACTGATATGCTCCCCCCTCCCTCCCCCCCTCTCTCTCTCTCTCTCTCTATATATATATATATATATTTATATATATATATATATATAATATGTATATAGGGATAGGATTAACTTATTAAGATGTAAGAATAATAAGTCTTACATCAAATCATAACCGATAATTTCCGTGCATCTAATGATTATAATTTACTGGGTCACACTCATTAATTAATTATGAATTCTCAATAAATTATTTCCGTTAGATATACGGAAATCAACGGTTAAGATTTGGTGAAAGATTTAATATTCTTACACCGGTGTAAGTTGATCTTGCTCCATATATATATACAAAATACAAACACGTGCTTTTTATGGTGAAAACTTAAGGGAAATACAAAGTACCCTGTCTCCTTGAAAGAAAAGTCTTTCACCCTTTTAGCTAACTCAATTTCAGTAGCTGCAGCTCCAGGTACAATACGGCTATCCCTGCACATGGCCTGAAAAATAATTGCACAGAAAAAGACTAAGAAGCATTCAAAATTACTATTAGGTACAACAATTTTTAAATCTAAAATACTTCAAAAGTGTAAACCAAACAGATTTGATAACAATCCGTATGTTTGCACAGGCCCTGTTTTTACAGGATTGATTTGGGATGGAGGGGGATAATAATCAACTTGTTATGAAGTACGCAAAATTTGAAATTACCTTGTAAGTGTTTACTCCATCATCAACTGCTCTTTCAAGATCATCTAATATACTATCGGTACTTCCTCGTAAAACAACAGTGGACACAGAATTTCCACCTTCTTCATTTTTCACAATGGTCACCTGCATATCATATCATTATATATATATATATATATATATAAAGAGGGCAAGTCATATGCCAAGTGAATAAATGAGAAAAAGAAAAAGAAACAAGGAACCAAGAAAATGACAGAACCCAAACAATCCCTTTAACGTACCCTGACACCGCCAATTTCTTCAACTGATATAGAATCAACATATCCAAGTATATATATATATATATATATATATATATATATATATAAAGAGGGCAAGTCATATGCCAAGTGAATAAATGAGAAAAAGAAAAAGAAACAAGGAACCAAGAAAATGACAGAACCCAAACAATCCCTTTAACGTACCCTGACACCGCCAATTTCTTCAACTGATATAGAATCAACATATCCAAGATCATCTGGGTTTGGTTGGCTGAGTTTCAGCTGTTGTAGGAAAACAAAATGGGTTAGACAGAAGGTAGACAGCTTCTATATGTAACCAAAGAAGTAAAACACACACCAGAGCAACAGCACCAGCTGTCCGGCAAAATCGACGCAGTTCAAACTTTGAACTGATTTTCAGAACCATAAGCCTACAAGCATGATTTTGAAGGCAAAAAGTAATCAAGACTCATACCATGACTTCAAATAGATAGATAAACTGAAAATGTTAATATTAATTCTTTAATGTATAATAGCATGAGACAATTGAAACGAAAAAAGAAGATATAAGACTTCACGCACTTGTAACGCTCACAAAAATGCAAAGCCATCTCTCCTACTGCTGCTCCACTGACAATAACTTTGGCACCAGAATCTGCTACTGCCTTAATGAGCTCCTCCACTTTAGCTTCTTCAGATTTTGAATAATTTTCTAGCTATATAAATCAAAATGAAGAGAATATATCCAATTAGCAAAACCACAAAAAAAAATAAAAAATATAGGTTTTTTTGTAAACTATAAAGGAAAATGTTGGTCCAACAAATCTTAAAAAGCTCCAGTAGTACAGCATCAAATAATGGATAAAGTCATTGCCTTACCCAGCACGAAACAGTTCAAAATTGAAGAGACAAGTCATAAGTTATTGCTTTAGTTTGTTACAAGTTAAATTTAAACGTTTAAAATAGTACCAAACAAAAGCTCTAGCAACAAATTTACAGCAATAAATCACTTCAGAAAAGTTCAGCACAGCAGAAATAGATGAAGGCACAAATAAAGGCACAATTTGAGAAACCCCATGTAGTATGCATTAAAGAAGAAATAAAACAGTCCATGCTGTCAGACCTACAGCAAAGTGGCAAACCTTCCCCGAAGCTGAAGAATCTAAATGAAGTTGTATACACATAAAAGAAGAATATTGCACTCAACATAATTATAGTTTTGTTTTCGCAAATAAAAAGCCGATTATGTCATAAAGCTGAAAATTCTCAGCATCCTGAGTTATTTACCAACTTGAATTACCTATTGACCAAATCATTACAGACCTTTTAGACTTTCACATAATTTAACAATTAGAAGAATATGTAGAAACAATAAAGCATGTCCGTGCATAAAATATCAAATGCTAAAATGAATAAACAACTTCAGCAACAAAGTCACCAGCTAAAATCCACAAAGACAACAAGGACACAACCAAAAACAATACTATATTAAACCATTCCCAAATTTTGGTGGGATTAAGCTTTGTAAAAAGAAAAGATGAAAAAAGAGTTTGGGATCATCAGCATAAGTAAATAGCCATGGTACCCTACCACAAAATCCCTTTTCAACCTTCTTTATTTGGAAGAGTGGGATGGACCTCCAACTTAAACCACCAGACACAAATCAATAGGCCTCAGCACTCACACAATGAATAAATATTACATTTATTATAAAACAGAAATGAGAAGAGATGGTAATCAAAACTATAGTCATTTTGGTATACCTGCTCAGCTGTATGTATGAGGACAGTTCCTTTAGTTTCAGTTGCAGATGTATCAACACCACCAACAAACACAGCAACCTTAAACAACATTGACAAAAGACCTCAGTACTAGACGGTATCAAGATTTGCCAATATCTTTTCATTGGGAGAAAGGGAAAAAATTGACATATCGAATTCTTATCAAATTAACTAAAAATAGAAACAGATCTTGCTCCATGATGATAGGAAAATATAAAATTCAACAAAAAGTGAAAGAGACAAATAACTCTTCTTCTAAAATAGTTGAGCTTCACGGTTGAACTACAGAATGTTAACATGCATGACACAACACTAATTCAGTAGAAATAGTACATAAAAAGCAATTAAATACATCTCAAAATCCTGCTATCCTTACTTTTTGTATTATACTTCTTTGCACAGTTACTTTGTACCCTTCAAAAATAAACAAATTAAAGCCTCTAATGAATCAAAAGGGACACAAGATAAAAGAAATAATGTTAGTTATATGCTGATAGCAATTTCTTCCTCGGGACCTAGAACAAGACTAAAAAAACAAATGCTTCTAGAAATTCATGTTACATAGCCCTCCTATAATTTTGGACAAAATCACAAACCATAACAAACTCAATAATACAACATCCACAATTTCACCCATTAATTTTAAAAAATGGCATTACATATACAATCTTGATTCTGATTATTTTTTTTAAGAGTAAGGCTACATACAAGGATTTCCTCCATCCCACACTCGCTAGTCGGGTTTAACGGGGAGTGATTTTTTTTTTTTTTAATGAAGCAAAAACTCAATAAATGACTTTTTACCTTATGTTATATTGGTTATTCCATCTTCTAAACTTGGCTCATTATGTTAGTTTTTTGTTGTTGTGTCCTTTTATTATTTGTAAATAATCATCAATTCTTAGTCGGGAGAATATGTGGAAGGTAAATAAGATAGGATAAAGCTAAAAGTAATGCATTCATATTACTCAAAAAGCAGTCCAACCAAAACTATAAGTAAGGCCTTCACATTAATCAAAATATCAAAATAATCAACTGATGAAGAGCACACTGCACAAGCAATCCTAAGATCATATAGCTTGAAATCATCTAGCATAAAAAAGTAGAAAAATGACAAAGTTGTTAAGAATCTTAACAAATAAATTATATAGTAGACTCTCCAATACAACCCAAAAAAATTCCAAAATGTACAGAAAGCTAACCTTTGCCTTTTCTGTTCGCTTTATAGTCCCAACAGCATCATTTTTCAAAACCATTCCCCGAACAACTGTGCTGTTATGCAAACCCCCTCCCAAGAGCTTTGCAACACGAACATTGTCCACATTAAAGTTTGCAGGGTTTTTTGGACACACTTGGATGCATGCCTATATTTTCCAAACAAAAGTCAGAATGTTCAGTGCCGTGCTACCATAGCATTTTGTCACATTAAAATGGGCATAATCAGGATATACTCACATCAGCAACAAGTGAGCATATGGTATCTTCTTGACCGAATTGCTTGCTGGCAACAGCTGCTTTCATTCGAGAAATAACTTGCTTCTTATCACGGACATCCATATTCTCTGAACCTTTCTCAACCAGTTCATCCAATATTTCAACAGTCTGAAATATGAAAAAGAGTGAGTGAGTGACTGAGTAGGACATTTAAACATAAATCACTAGGGCTCTCATCAGAGAACTGAAAAACCTTATTGATTGCTTTAGTATATCCACTGATGATCTCACTCGGGTGCAGACCCATCCTGATAAGTTCCTCGGCGCTCTGCAGGAGCTCACCAGCAAATGAAATAGTTAAATTTGCTCCATCCCCAATTTCCTCTTGTTGAGCCTTCCCAGCCAAAACCAAAATTTTGGCAGCAGGATGCTGAACTTCAAGTTCGTTTACAATTGTAGCAGCATCATTCGTGACAAAAAGCTTGTCCAAATGATTTATAACCATCTTATTCATACCTGATGCAGAGCAAATAAGACCTTAAGACCACTAACAACATTCTAAATCTAGCAAAACCAGTTCATCCGCAAGTCCAAATAAACAAGGTGCCGGAAAAAAATTATTCATGAACAAACAAAAAGTTCTCACAGATCCCAAATTTAAGCACATGACATTCCCAAATATAAACTGAAATAATGATTTCACACATTTCGAAGTGACTCCCAGCATTGCAATCAGTGTAAATACCAGATCATCATAGGATGAAAAAGTAAGTATACCCAGATTCTAAAATTCCGAACTTTTCAAATCTGAACAACTAATATTCACTTGGGATGAAAAAAAAAAGTGAAAATAGGAAAAATAATAAGAAGGGTTTATGTTATTATCACCATTAGGACCAAGAGAAGTTCGAGTGATAGTGGAAAGCTGCTTGCAGGCATCAATATTCTTGAGAACTGCTTCGTCAAGACCAGAAAGATGCTTGTGACCTTCCTTCAGCATGGATTGCATCCCATAGGGTTGAATGTTGAACCCCATTTCGTTGCAATTAGAGAAAAAACCCTAACCTTTTGTTTGGATGCAGAAAAAACCCTAACCCTAAAACCCACGAAATGGCAACTTCTACCTTCAGCTTTGAAAACTTTTATGCTGCACTTTCACTGTCACGGCAAAACAAAATATATAATGCAACAAAGTGAGCGTAGGAAAATTTCTAGAGAAAAACAACTTGGAGGAAATGAGAAAGAGTGAGAGAGAAAAAACAAAAAAGAATAGTATTGGTACGGTTAAAAATGGTAAATAACTATTTAATTTACAAACAACCGAGGCCTTTTTAGTAAATGTACAATATTTTGATACAGTACAATTTTTTTTTTGGGTTCGTAAATATACAATTTCTTCTCTGAAGCATTTGTGTTACTTTGATTTTGGGGAAATTTATTTATTTTTATCCAAATTGGTTTAATTTAATTTTAGTAGTTTCGAATTTATTTTGAATTCTATATGCCACAATTGAAGGTTTTGAATTTGTAGCCCACTAGCATATGGTACTTAAGCTTCAAAAGTTAAATATATGGGTTAAGAGTATGTTTGGATGAGTTTTTTTCAGTTAAAAGTTACTTCTTCTTTTTTCAAAAAAAAGCACTTTTTTTGTAAGGTGCGTTTGGATGACTGCTTTTAAAAAAAACATAAGTCATAAAAAAAGTCAAAAACCTGCTTTTTTCAGGAGCTAAAAATTTTAACTTCTCAAAAAAGCAAAAGTCAAAAGCCAATTTATTTTTCAAAAAAAAATTATATTTTCTAAAAATCTAAATAGTTTAAACTTTTATAAGAAGCACTTTTAAAATAAGCAGGACATAAAAGTAACTTTTTTTAAAAGTTAATCCAAACATCCTCTAAAGCAAGTATCATAAAGCTCGAACCTACATTTTGATGAGATATTACGATTAATAACCTTGTCAAAAAACGAGGAGGAACCATGTGTATAAAAGAATATTAGTGGAAAAGTTATTATTTTTTCTAGTGCCATATATATACATCATATTGCTTATAGGGAATCACATTCTCTTGCTACAATCCACAAAGACTTGATAATTAGAAAATTTCACCACGAAGGATTTGGGTGGATGGATTTGTTATTGTTAAGAGTCACGTTGAACTAATCCACCAAGAGACTCATAAAAGAATCCTTATAACACGTGTCTTTGGATATAGTCTCTCTTTATTTGTAGTGCAAATCATTCTTAGACTTGTGGTTGTCACCAAATACTATGTCTAAGGGTCATATTTTAATTATATAACTTTATTCACCAAAAATATGGGGAGAACAATGTACTTTTGCGTATGAGTAGAGGGTATCAATATAAATGGACAAGCCAGATCAATATAAATGGACAAGCCAAAAATGATTCATCATCTCTGTAAGGTATCATTTGTCCTGAGAGTCAGATGACATTGATTATACTACAGAGCATTTATGATTATTATTTACATAAGTATGCTTTATCTATTTTATATTGACTATATCTTTTCATGATATGCGTTAACAGATAATCCCTTGGGATAATACAAGTGTGCCTTGAGGATCTATGATGAGCTCGTGATTATGAGGACTCAAGCTCATTTCATGACTATGCTCTAAAATTGTTTGTATTCTAGAGTCACCAATGAAGGGCGTTTGTCATCTCGATCAGATTAGTATAAGAGTAGGTTACTTACATGGAGATGTAAGGTATATAACTCGTGAGTGTAGGCATGGAGATGCCTTAACCTATGTCATGGTGGGTTCGTATTAGACTGAGGCATACCGAACTGACTCGTTGTGAGACTCGACAAGGATACTTATAGAAGTATCATTGGATCAGTAACATCTCTCTTCGCTATATTGTGTGGATCATCATCAAACTTGAGGTTGTCATCGTATACTGTGTCTGAATGTCATAATTTGGGGCACACCTATATCCTCTTAAAAGATTAGGAGCATAGTGTATTTGCGGGTGTGATCGGAGAGCATGAGTGTCGATGAACAAGTCAAAAGAATCTGTGCATAGAAAGAGATAATGAAATAGTTCATGGATCTTTCTTAGAGTTTATGGAAGAAGACTTTTTATAACAACCCTTACTACTAAGATTTGCTAAATAAGGAATTAAGTACATGTTTAAGAGTTAATTGTTGGTTCAGTGAGAATTCTGACAGTTAAATCATGAAATTATCATGATTATGAATATAAGGATACAATTCATGCCAAACAAGTCAATTAAGACCTAAATAGAAGTATGAGTTATGTTGAGAGACATAGATGCGAATTCGGTAAAACAAGGTTATTTTGGTAATTTGATGAAATTAGGTCTGAACTGAATTCTGTCAGTCAAGTTAAATTATATGGAAAATTATATGGGTTTAAAGTGACCTTAAATTAGTCTAATTATGATTAGATTAATTATTAAAATTAGGTCAAAGTTATAATAAAAACAACCAATGAAATTTCTTATAGGTCAAAGTAATGGTTAGTTAACAAACTAAGCTTAATTACTAAGTTACTATGATATTTTCATGAAGCAAGTCAATCATCCCTCTCCATTTTGGTTCCTTCAATGACCTAAGAAGAAGGAAGAGAAGCGGTTAGCAAGTTATCAAATACAATTGGTTAAAAACTTAAAGAAAGTCAACAAAAGTGGTTAGTTTAGCTTGTAAGTGTTTTCTTCTTATTTCTTTCTCATAACCATAAAATTTTCTACACTTCCTTTCTTCTCCATGTCCAGCCACCATAGAAGAACTTAGAGAGCTCATTTCATCTATTTCAAAAAAATGATTATTGAAGCTTAAAGAACAAATCCCTAAGCTTTGTTTCTCCAAAGAAGCCTTCAATCCTTGGATTTCTTCTCTTGAAAGTCACAACCTAGGTACTGTTCATGGGTCTAAAGATGAGTTCTTTCTTGATTTAAAGGTTGAAGAATCATCTCTAGTTCATTGGAGTGCATTGGTGTCAAGAAATTCAAGTTTAAATGGTTAGTTTTCAAATTATGAATTGTAGGGTTTTGGTTGAATATGGTTGAATATTATTATGGTGATATCATGTGTTTATGATTGGTTTTAGTATGTATTCATGGTCTTCGGTGTTCATGGAGTTGAATTGATCAAGTTTGAATCATTGAAAGTTGAAAAAATTCATTAACTTGGTAGAAATCAATTCTGGCCATTGTTTTGTAAAATTCATATATGGAATTGTAGGACTTCAAATTGAGTGTGGTTTGTTAAAAATTAAAGATACACATATCTATTATAACAGATTAAAAATTCAGAGCAATTGGATCAGAAATAGATTTTTCGAGAATTAATTAGTGAATACTAAAAACCAATAGGTAGAAGAGAAGTTACAGACTCAAAATGCAAAAATAAGACTCCATGGAATACTAAAAACCAAAATGTAAAGGGTGGCTGATTTCATATAAATGGGAAGTAAAGAAAAGAGTAGAGAGTAATCCCTTGAAACTTGATCTAGAAATAAAAGTAAAAGTTGATCGATCAAGTGAACAATGCCTTTGTCTTGTTTGATCTTCTATTTATAGGCTAGAGAGGCAATGGCATTCTTGTGATTAGTTCTGATTATTCCTTGCACCATAAGATTGAGGGCTTTCCCTCTTTTCTTGATCAGGCAGATGCAATTGATTGGGTAGAGATTAGGTCTGAGTTGTCTTGTGTTGTTGCCTTTTCAAGGACGATCTTCTGACATCTGTAGGTGTTCAACATGTTTGTCCGCGTATCTGTCCTTTGTACGTGCTGGTCGGCTCGACAACATATGTCCTTGCCTGATTTTGTTATGTACGTTTTGTCCTGATACATTTTTTCAGAATTGACTGCAGAAAGCAACTGTGATCAAAAGCTAAAGTAAAGGATAACTCATTGTTATCTTCTTTTTCTTTTCTTTTCTCCTTTTTACACTCTAGTGATCAGTCATTCTTATCAAAAGTTAAATTAAAGGATAACTCATTCTTATCAAAAGTTAAAGTAAAGGAAAACCATAAAATAATTCCTAATTATTTAATTGAGTTGTTTAGGTTATTATATCCTTCAAAGATGAGCTTTCTTTTTTCCTCTTTTTGAAGCATTTTGTTGGATGAAGCAAGCTCCAATGGCTACCCCTCTTCATCCTTCCCCCAAAATCTTCCTTGGAGACTAAAGCCCACTTACATTTGCACAACCTAGAAGCTTGGAAAATGGAGAAATCCATCTTTCTCTCGGACCCTTCTTGGAGGTGCCATTTGTAAAGGACGGAGAAACGAGGTTTTCCTCTATTGATGCTTGGAGCTTCACTTCTTACAAGTTCTAGAGTGATAAAGGTAAGGATTCATGGTCCTTTTTCAGTTTCCTTGAGGATTTGTAAATCTAGGGTTTGTAAATTGGTGGTTTTTTGATTTGTGGATTGAATGATGAAATTGATGGTTGATTTATATATGTTTGATGTAGGAGTGTTGAGATTAGAAGTGATTCAATGAAGGAACAAACCTTGGACCCATTATTAGGTTAAGGTTTGGCTCTTGGAAATTCAAGAATTTAGGGTAAGTCTCCTAATCTTATGCTCTTGAAGGGTATTGGTATTAAATGAGTTCACACATCAAATTAGGTTGTAAAATTAGGGTAAGTCTCCTAATCTTATGCTCTTGAAGGGTATTGGTATTAAATGAGTTCACACATCAAATTAGGTTGTAAAAGTGTGACTTGTGGAACTAAGAGGATAAATGTTTGGAAACTTAATCCACAAATGTAAATTTTTGAACCTTGAGATTAGTCCCACTTGGTGTTCCACCACACCCCTTGGGGAGTGTTGGTCAATTGGATGAATGATTGGTTATTGTTAGAACTATGATATAATTGCATTCATATAGAATTATTAGGCATTGGTATAAAGGCCAATGAACAAGCACTAGAGGCTAGATTGTATGATTAGTTTATAGACTAATTGTTGGACAAGTGTCCTCAAACTCAAGAGTGCGCGAGGGGGGGGGGTGAATTGAGTTTTAAAAATATTTTCGCAAAATGTCTTACTCTCTTTCTTGAAAACGAATTTCTTGAGTATATATGATTTGACACAAGTAAAGTCTAAAGAATGGAAATTAACACAAGCGAATAATATGCAAAATATGAATTTAAATATGCTCAAGTATTCTAACAACGCTTATGTAAAGAGATAAGGAGTTAGAGAGATTGCAAACAAGATATATCTTGGTTCGGTTATCACCACCGTGACCTACGTCCAGATTGAAGCCGCTCTATCAACTTTCCACTAATGGTCAAGCTTCAAGGGTGCTTGACAAACCACTACAACCTTCAATATTTTCGATTCTTGAAATCTTTACACTTCCATTCACTTTCTTAGGCTATGAGCAACCTTTTCACCAGGGTCTCACTAACCTCAACTCAAATAAACAGGAGGAGAGTGTTTAGAGATAGATTTGTACTCTTAAAGTATAGATTATACAAGTTGAAGCTTATGGGTATTAATCAATGACAGAAGAATGAAGTTCAAAGGAGTTTTATGATCAATATGAGTAAGAACAAGTAATAAATGTGTTTGATTCAATGAGAATAATCAAGAATTATTGTAAAATCAATGAACAATGATTCTTATGTTTCTGAATCGCAATAAATGAGTTTATATAAGTGTTGGTACGAAACTTGCTTTTATAGCCGTTAGAATGCTTACTGTCCAATAAGGATTCAAATACTTTTCGCTAAATATTCGAATACTTCATCAAGTATCCGAATACTTTTCATAAGGTATTCGAATATTTTGTTCGCAGCACAAGTATTCGAATACTAGTCAATAAAGTATTCAAATACTTTCTTGACATAACTTAAGTATTGTCGCTTTTGAGTTGCAAAGCATTTCAATTTTGTCTTGAATCACTTTTAGTGCAATTCCTTGACTTGATAAAATTGTTTTGAGGTTACGAAATGTATCAAAGGTCTTTTTCACAAGTTATTCAAAAACTTTCAAGTGATTAGTCATGGACCATGGTTTAAGGTCAAAAAAAGTGATGAACCAACATGCTCATGTGAAAGGAAAAAAGTTTATACACATTTTCACCAATGTTGGCAATTGTTTGAGTTATCTAAGGTAAGCATCTTGCTTAAGGATTAACTAAGTGTTTAATAACAAAATGAGTTGCACTTAATGTCATAAATGAGGTAATACACTAAGTGTAATGTTACAGTTGTATTATGCAAAATGAGTCATCTAGATGAAAATTCGGCTTCATTCAAGTCACATCAATTACAAATAAATTAGCCGAAGCCATATATTTTGTATAAATGTAAAATCAAGTATACTTTTTTTTTTTTTTAATTTCTCCACTTATTTATCAAGTATCCAATTAATTCGATTAAGGTTCAATCATGCTCATAACCCATATTAAAATTGGTTCTTCAGGCGATTAGTTTTATGTTGCTTTGTGTAAATGAAATCGGTTTAACTGGGCTTATTTGTGAAATAAATTGAATCTGAATCAAACCCAAATTGGTCATTTGAATCTAAACCAGCTTTAAAAACTGGGCCGAAATTTAAGCCGAAGCTTGAACTTAAACAGAGTTTTAGGTTGACAAGTGAATTTTGGAAAAATAACACAAAGGGGTAGCTCATTTAGCTTTTGTAATTATATTATAGTTCATATATAAATTAATCAAGTAACCTTTAAGTAATAAATTACATGTACTTAACCAATAGTCTATTCATTTTCTTAATCTCTAATTCATCATTTTATTGATTAACAAAAGTAAATTAGTAGTTGAGTTAATTTGATACTTAACCATGTATGAACAAATATAGAAAAAACATATTGAATGGTATAATTATGCTTGTATTAGGATAAATCATGTTATTATTTAGTTAAAAAAACCATCTTCATAAGTAAAACATTTTGGTCATTCTTCCCCGTTTCATAAAGCCCTTGAGAGAGTGACTAGTCATTGGCCTATTGTGTGGAATTGCCATATCTTGGCCCCCATATAAATTTTCTCACTCTGCCTAGCCAATAATGGTTTGACTTTGTTTCATTTTTTCCCTTACAAAAACTACAGAATGAATGGGAAAAAAAAACCCAAAAACAAAAGAAAGAGAAAAAGAATAGAGAATAAATTATTTTTGGGTTCGCTTTTTCTGCAGTTACTGCAGATAAGTTATTTGCAGTAAACCCAATACGACGTCGTTTTGGGGCGGAAATCATGATGTTTTTGTAATTTTAATTTATTTCAGGGTTATAATAGTCTTTATATTTATAATTTTTTAAGATTTCAATATCAAAACGACGTCGTTTTGGGAATAAATGTAGATAACTTATCTGCATTAACTGCAGAAACATTTTTCCCATTATTTTTAAGGATAAGACTGAGAACACAAAGTAAGAACTGAACAATACATGAATTCAATCAAACATACTCGTCTAAAAATTCAACTTCCCTATACTAGTTTCACTATATTTTTCTCACCATTATCTAATCTCGGAGGCACGTGACTAAATGTGGAGCAAAAAAGGATAACAAAGTCAACAGCACTAGCTCCATCTTTCTTGTTGATAAGACTCCAAACCAATATCTTCCAGAATCAATGTAAATACTAGAAATAAAAAGAGCAACAAGAATCACGATCAGGATACGGGACAATATTACATGTCAAACTGATCCTTCATATTTCAATCAAGATACTCAAATTATAACTAAAAGCATAAATATATAAGGAGGTGTGTTATCCATCTTGATTACTTGGTTTCAAACCTTGGGCCAGAAGCAAGGGGAATTATTCCCTCAAATGCACCTGAAGAAAATTATCCAGAGTGCAATTGCCTTTCCCCTTTCAGCATAATTGTTTTCTCAATAAATCTACTTATACACTATGAATAGTTCATTTCAAATTTTCAATACCTCAAGGTTTTCGGACTAATAATAAAGTAAACTCCCTCACTAGGAGCCTCAAAGTATACAACCTGTAACAAAAAAACTTGACCTTCATACCTTTGAATAATTTTTTTTATTAGCTTACACGTTTGAGATTAAGTTACCTATATGTTTCTACCTGCTTTATCCTTACTCTGGAACATTTACTTCTCTTAGAACCTTTGCAGCATCCTCGGGGAAAACAGGATTTATGTAACACCCAGTTCCAATCTCGAAACCCGCTATCCCAATTAGCTGAGGTACTATCTGTATAAACCAATGAGTGTATGCTAACTCTGACTCATTACCATGCAGTGGACAAGTGTGAATCATAAAGTTGAATGGTGGATTGTTCAACTGCAAAGACATCTTCCTAAGCATTAGTTTCAACAAACCTCCAAGATCAACTGCCTGCAAAATAAATGACAAGAAATAATAATCAACCTTTGGACTCAAACCACAAAAAGGAGAAATTAGCACATATACATAATAGTGTGCAATTGACTATGCTACAACAATAAATTGAGGATCTGTGCTATGCCAAAACCATAGTGATGTGGATAGGTGCCTTGGGATCACCGTGTGACCAATCCACCATCCCACTATAGAACGAAACATCCTTTTCCCTCATCATTAGACTGATTCCCTCACACAATCGTATCCCCATCATGAGGATTATGTCTCCCACACACCTAGTGTGCACACCCCTCTGGAATATTCCCCAACTAACTATATGACACAGGCTCACACACGAAAAGGGGGCTTTTGGCCTCCCCTCTTGCATGCATCTCTCCTCTACACTCACGCGTGGGAACCTCTAAACACACTTCCACTTTGCTCCTCTTAGCCTATGATGGACTTCTCCCATTAAGCACCCAGGCCAACTCATGTGAGACCTAGTCATACCAGTGCCTCTATCTCGGTCCTTACCGCAAACCACCAATCTTCCCATCTTAGGTTGAACATACTCAAGTACACATAGCATTGCAAAATCGACAAGGTGTAGCAATGGCGGAAGCTATTTGTGCTATTTTTTATTTTTGGTATTATATTTGTGCTATTTTAAGGATGCACAATCTACGCTATTATAATAAATTCTCAAATTTCCAAGGTCTGTTGGGCACTAAATCATTTCTTATAGGTCACCATCCATCTCTTACAAGGATATCAACATCCTCTTACAGATAAATGCCAAATTCTGAGTTCAACCGCTGCAGCATTGCTTGTGTCTTCTTCAGAGCTCAGTTTTCCAGCAGCTCTGTTCAGGTAATCAATCTTGCCTCAGTTGAACCTTTTCACTTCTTCCCCTATTTTTCTTTTTTCCCAAACTCAGAAACACACAGGTCTTCACAGCGAACAGTTTTTTGTTGTTATTGATGTTTTCTTTTTAGTTCTATTTTTCAGTTTTTGTATTTTGTATTTCACTGTCCAATCACCCCATGCTTCTTAGCCTCAGCTTCTGTCACCATGCCTATCCCCCTAACATGGACATATTTATGATAATGCCTAGACTGCTTAACTCTTTCAAATTTTTGACAAGGGCATAATTTAAGATTTAAGTCTTTGATGTATTTTATGGTTAACTTAAAAATTTGGATGACTGTGAAGTTGTATGAGTTGCAATTTGAATTTAAGGTTTTCATAAACATTAGTGGTTTTAAATATCATTTTTGAACTATATTAAATATATCTAATATAATGTGCGCTTAGTTTGAGCTAAGCTATGTGCTATAGCGGGAAGAGCCCCTATTGCTATAATGCTATTCGCTATTAACAACTATCGTATAGAGAATATTTAGACAAACACTATTCAGGTTTACCAAACTTGAAGCAGACATGAAAAGCATTTGCTACTCAGTTTTATTCTATAACACCTAACAGCTTCCCCATTAGAACTTGGCATCCCCAAGTCCTATAATAATTTCTAAGCGCTCTCCATATCCAATCTGATAGGATTCAAGTACCATATATAATGCAATTATATTCTAAAATACCATAAAGGTGATGGAAACAACTAAAATTATATACTTGTTCAATATATTTCTGTCACATAAGGGCTGCAGAAATCATAAAACTAGCACCAGGTCTCATAAAACAACTAAAATTAATCCTTCAGTCCATGCCTCATAACCTAAGTATTAATAACAAGTGTTACCTTTTCAGCATCCAATTCATGGAAATGAGCAGAGTGATACCGGGGAACAATCCAAATCTCAAAAGGAAATGTAGCAGCAAAAGGAACCAGTGAAAAGAAGTTGGTCGATGAATCAATCAAAAGATCCTCCGATTGAATTTCACAAATACAACATTTCCCTGTTTGATCAAAATAATCCTTCATGCTTCCAACACGGGCTGAAACATTAGGTGGAATAATTGGCAGTGCCAGCATCTGACTGTGAGAATGACTCATTGATGCACCAGCTGAAGCACCATGGTTTTTGAACACCTTCACACATTAATAAAATCAAGTTTATACGTGAAAAATACATTTACATGAAACAGGTGCAAGAAACATCCTCATTAATATTGCTTTCATCCCAAACTAATTGGAATGAGTATATAAACCCATATAAGAGTAAGAATAGATTAAAGAAAAATAATATAAGCATATATATAATAAAACAATAAATAGATAAACAAACAAATAAATAAAATCACTTCTCATTGAATCCCAACTAGCGAGGGTAGGGGTGAGGATAATTCTCATATGTAACCTTACCCCTTACATATTTATAAAGAAACTATAGTCATGAATTCTTCATCTCAAAGGAGCAATTTTATCACCGCTCCATGTCCATCCACTATAGATAAACAAATAAAAAATAAAAAAAAAATATTATATCCCACATACATCCACTTTAGATAAGCAAATAAAAAAAATAAAATTATATCCCTCATAAATACTAATAGCTTTTCTTCCACGTCAATCTATTTCGCACTTATTAAGACATGTTTTACTAATTTATCTAAATTAAGTTTCATAATTTTACTAGTGATGTCAATCTCTTCCTTTCTTTACATCATTCTCTCTTATATATATCAAACTTCATTCCTTATTGGAACATGTAACATGAAGCAGGTGCAAGAAGATTCCGAAATTTCAAAGCCACGAGTTCACACAAAAGATTTTTACATGCGAAGGAATAATTTACACTACTATAAGAATTAATGCATTTACACCATTCAATAATTTTATATAAAAATAAAAAATGATTTTCATTAATTAAATAGTTTAATGTAAATATTTATCATCTTTATTATTGGTGTCAAATCTTAATAAAAATTAAATAACGATAAAAATATAATCCAATAGTTCTATTCTCACACGTTTCAAAAATATATATTAAGTTAATTTTGATATATATTAAATAATTTTAAATTAATGAAATTTTGAGTTAATTATACTTAGAACTTTACTTTTCTTTACAAACTCTTATAATCATTATGTTTATTATTAAATCAAAATCAAATTAATTACAAATTAAATTAACAGAATTTATTAATGATTGTTAGGGGAAAAAATTGTAACGTACCCGAATTTATATTATTATTTTTGTGATTAAATTAATTAATAAAATTATGGAATGGTGTAAGAGTGATTTTAATTTTAATAAAACCTCTTAAATTATATAGTTACATGAAAAAGGTGCAAGAAGATTGTGAAAATTCAAAGGCGAGAGTTCACACAAGAGAACGAACCTGCACGTATTTGATTGAGTCATGGGTCGCGACTTGTTCGATTCTCTTGGTATGAGCAACAAAAACCTGGCCAATTTCTTCAGGAGACAAATCGGAGAGCTGAACCGAGTGAACCGGGGTTTCGATCACCACGTCGTGGAACCCGAACCCATTTAAAACCGAACCGGAACTGGCGTCGCCCGGTTCAGTGAGGTTGCGGGAGAGAGCGGGGTAGAGGTTCTGGATGACCCTGATCTTCCAATCCGGGTTGTTGGACGGGACCCGAAAGATCTCGGGCGCGCACTCGTGCTCGTGGCCGATGCAGAAGGGGCAGTGTTGTTGTTGGTTGTTCGGGTTCGGGTCGGAAGGTGATTTGGATTTGAAATCGGAGGGTCTTTTGGCTCTTGCGGGTGAGAAAATCACCCACCGGTTCGAAACAGCGTCTTTCCTCAGTTCTGGGTTTCGATTTCCTGAGGAAGATGCCATCATCTTACGTTGTTGTCTTCCACACTCTGGTTTTCAATTTTAAGTCTCATACCTGTCTTTATTAGGAATCCCTTTTACCAGTTGGACAGTCTCTCCCAACTGCACCTGATTCTTTTATTTTATTTTTTCTCTCTTTTTTTTTTTTTTTACTTTCTTAATATTAAACTAAGGGTTTAAGTTTCATTACGTTGATGCAAAGTAAGACTTTTTTTACAGCACACACAATCAATGATGAAGTCTCTAATTAATTAAGAAAAAGAAAAAAGAAAAAAGGAAATAAAGTGATGTGATATATTTTGTGTGTGCTGCAATTTTTTTTTTTTTTTGATAAACCAAAATTCTTTTACTTGCTATCAGATAACAAAACTTTAACCCTTGAATTAATGTATGTGTTGCACGAAAGAAAATATATATGATTTATTTGTATCATAAAAATTAATGCAAATTTTAAATAAATTTTATCAATAAAATTTCACAAAACAAAAACATTCAATTACATCACTTAAAGTATAAATAACAATTATAATACTTTTTTTTACTCTCAAATTAAACAATGATGCTAATACTTTAAAAAAAAATATTTATGTTTTGCATATTCAAGTAATAAAGCAGGTATTATTAATACGACTATGATAAAATAGAAGAGAGTAATTATTAAAGACTTAATTAAAAGATAAAATAGATAAATGATTTGCAACTTAATATTAAATGATGTCTATAATAGATTCTAAGTATGTTACATTAATGACTCTAAGGTGATGGCCAAACAACAATTTATTTCTTTCATCAACTTAATATTAAATGATGTCTATAATAGATTAGTTACAAGTGTGAGAGATGAACAATCTATTTAAAAAGCTTAAGGTTGAGTCAGCAACAGCATAACAGTCTAACTAACTACAACAGATTATATGAGAAATAATCCTATAGAGTGAGTCTATCGAAAGCTATTCTACTTTATACTCTAATACTCCTTGATGCATTTTATTTAAATCAATACTATGAAGTATCTAATTCTAGCTTTTTGTACGTGTAATATATCATAATGGTCAATCAAATTAAGATAATCATGTATAGAAAAATAAATAAATACTGTGCTTGACATCAAGGTAATAATAAAGATGGTCCATGTAAGAACCTGCACCGTTAAATTAGGAATTTAAATAATTTAATTATAAAATTAAGAAATGATTTCATAATTGACCTTGGATAAATATAGAAAGATTAAAATAATTATTGAGAAAGACAAATAATGTTTAAATCGCGATTCTGATGAAAAGTGCAGATACTGGTTCTGCTTCACGATATAAATGTGTACCGGCAAAGTTAGAGGTGTTCGCGGTCTGGATTGGATCAGTTTTGGAAGCAAAAATCATCTGATCCAATCCCTTCGGTTTGATCATGTAATCATCAATTCGGTTTGGATTTTTTTCAAATCCGTTCCAATCCAATCCAATTTTTATCGGTTTGGATTGGATCGGTTTTCGATTTTTTGAAAATCCTAAAATTTGTTTTGTTTCAGGTTCGTAGTTTGGGCTCCCCCAAGCCCAAAAAGAGCTTATATCCGAGTAAGCTATACCGGTCACGTGTCTTACTTAAGGCAAGTCGTTTAGCTGGGTATAAGGCCCACACGTTAGTGGCCTCCCTAAGCCCTACCACGATCCCATACTGGGTTATCCATAACTACCCACGTTCATCTTAACCGTAAGACATATGATATATATATATATATATATATATGGAAAACTCCAAATAGAGGACACACAGAAAAACATGCAGAATACCTATTAATGTTCATCCAGAATATGTTTCATAATTATTGTGCAAATAACATCTTTGGTATATATTGGCTCTGTAAATTTATTTATTTTTGAAATACAAAAGCATCAGTAAACGATAATAGAGTTTTCTTTTTTAGCAATGAGATATGAAGCTCTATCTTTGGAGAACGAGAGATTATATGCTGGTATATTCTAGTGGTAGTCTTGAAAAACTGAGTTTTCACAAATTCAGTTATTTTAAGTGGATATTGAATCAAGAAAAGCAACTTCAGCTATGAGTTTTACTCAACTAGGATAGGAGTAGAGGTAGATCTTGTAGACCCGGTTACTAAGAGTTTGCCTGAACTTGTGTTCAAGAGGCATGTTACTTCTTTGGGTCTTAGGAGAATTCCAGACTAGTATTAAGCGAGTGGGAGTTATCGGTTTCATTGTGACTTATAATATGTTATAAATTATGAATAAGAAATATGTTATAAGTTACATATAATATGCAACTTATATAATTTATTATGCACTAATGATATTAATAAGCTTTAAAAATAAAAAGAGAAATAACATATTAATAGTTATGTAAAATAATTTTTTTTATATAATCAACATTATATTATAAGGTTCAGATTAAAAAAATTATATTTTAAGGTTCAAATTCATTTATTTATATTTATAGTGAATAAATATATAATTTTGTTATTTAAAAATTTACTCGTATTATTATATGATTTAATATAAATTTAGTTCAATCAATTAAGTGACGGAATCAATCACATTTCAAATTTAATAACATTAAAGTCTTCTCTTGTAACAACTCGTATGCATTTGGTATGTTATCATCACATATGATATTAAGCACAGTTACAATTGTTAGTATATAGGTGTCCTAGAGACAATCTGTTACATCAGATGAACACCTTTTACTACTTATATTTCATGATTTATTTAATATATGAGCACATTTTATCTTTTTCATATTTTGTCTCGCCTTAATATTAGGTTAATATCCGATTAAAGATAAAAGCCCCAAAAATAGAACAGGTGTTCATGTGAGGATCTATGATAGGGATCATGATCATGAGGACTCGAGGACAGCATATGTCTATTGCCTAAAGTATGTTCCTAGTCTTGAATCACCAAGAGAGGGCATTGGTGATCTCAATAAGACTAGTACGACATCTTCTACTTGTATGGAGATACAAGGTAGGGACCTCATGGTATGCAGGTATGGTGATACCTTAGCTGATGTCGTAGGTGGATCTGTTCAGGAACAGATAGCACTGAACTGACCCGCAGAGAGACTCCGCAAGGATTTCACTAAGTATCATTGGATTTGTTTAGTCTCTCATCGTTTGGTAGTGCGGATCGTCCTAGACTTAAGGATGTCATCGAACACTATGTCCTAGGGTTATACTTTGACTGTACAACTCTATCCGCCTGAAACATGGGGAGAACAGTGTACTCTTGGGTATAACTTGAATACATGAGTCTAGATGGACATGCCGAGAGGACTCATAGTCCCCTATAAGGGATTATTCGTTCACAAGACCGGTGGAACTTGGATGACTTCTAATTGACTCGGGAATCTATGCATAGTAAGTGATCATGAGGAGTCATGATCAATCTTAGAGTCAATAGAAAAAGATTCCTAGTTCTGTGAAAAGCTATATTTAGTCAACAAGAGAGATGATACTATTTCCTTGCTCTCGACTAAATGTGAATGACGATATGAGGGATGATTCCGACACGGTATCCAAATTAGAAAGGTAGATCACTTGGTCAACTCAGTTAGTTCTGGGGCCGCAGAGCATTGCTAGTGTCTTATGTGGTCATTAAATAAATTGGGCCTGTTAAAAGAGTTTAATTGGTCCAAGTTCATTTATGTCAGTGACTAATTGGGCCTAATGGGTCACACACAAAGGTTATTCCTTGTTGCAAGCAGGTTTGGGCCAATAATAAGTTATTGGGTTTTATCAAGACTATGACTTGAATTGGGTTGGAATTGGATTCCAAGCCCAATCAAACACATGCGCCACATTTGGCCCTTTAGAGCGAAATTGTTTCTTGCTAATGGGATCAAATGTTTAGTTAGGCCCAACAGGGTCTTTGGGCCATGGATCCTAGAAAGTCAAAAGTTGATTTGACCAAAATAAGTTTTGGACAAATTCGAAATTTGAATTTTTAAATTTTGAATTTTGAAATTCGAATTCAAATTTAAATTACGAAATTCGAAATTTAAATTTTGAATTTTGAATTTTGAAATTTTGAATTTCAAATTTGAATTCAAAATTTGAATTACGAACTAGGATAACAATGAAGTTTAAATTTTGAATTTAAAGTTTGAAAAGTTTAAAATTTGAATTTGAAATTTGAACTCATGAGATTGGGTTGTTGATTGATATCTAATGGAGATTGGATATAGATTTTCTGAACAGTTTTGTTTGAATTTAGAATTTAAACAATACTGTTGGAGCTACAAAATGGAGAAGATCATGGTGATGAATTTCGAAATTTTGAAGATGGTTCTTCTAGAATCTAATTCAAAATTTCAACACTTGAATTTCATATTTTCAGCTCTTGGAATTTTTCGAAATTTTGGAGCCTCTGGAGAGATGTTGATTTCAAATTTTAGCAAAATTGGTGGAAGAGATATTCTCTCAAACTACTCAATCTTTCAATATCTTTGAAGATTTGTTTTTAAATTTAATATTCTGATTTTTTTTAATTAAGAATCTTTAAAGATCACTTGTGAAGATATAAGAAAAAAACATCTTTTCAAAGTCTACAAGAGACTGAAAAATTCGCCCCTCTCTACATGAAAAGCTCCTCTGTGTTTTTTTGAAAACAGATCATCACCTACTCTTCTCCATTTTTCGCCCCACACCTAATCTCAAGACAACAATCACAGTCTTGAGAAAATTAATCAAACACTTGTAAATCCTCTAGCCTTCATTTGCCTAGCAAGCAATTAAGGGCAAAGGAGGATCAAGGAGAAGAGTTCTCTGCTGCAACATTGGAGATAGCTGTGTGGACTATCATTAGAGGGCATAATCCTTTTGAAGCCTACAAGAGATCGGAATAAGGTAATTCTAAATCCTCTCGTGTTTCAATGAGCGTTTTCTTTCTAAATCACATGAGGGCATAGATTGTCTATGCATTCCGCTTTCAGAAATTTTTTTATTTTTCCCTTATGTAGGCATATCATTGTGCGACAATGATGGTGCTAAAGTTTCGAACTTTCACGTGGTATCAGAGCCTTGCTCGTTGCCGCAAACGCGTGGGGTCCTTTTTCCTTCGAATTTTCAAAAAGGAGTTTTTGAAATCTTCATCATTTTCATGTAATGTTTCACACATCGAAAATTTCGTTTTAAAGGTTTAAGGTTCTAACTTTTTGATATAACATCACCGTGTGGAGGCATTATTGATGTCCAAGATCGTCTTGGGGCTAAGGGGTTTCGATCCATCCTATTTGGAATAGGAAAATCGAAACCATGAGGATGATTCTTCAACCTCATGGCCGCGGCCTATACGGCTATAAAGGAAGAAACTTTTTCATTTAAATTTTGAAACTTGATCATGTTTTATCAATTGTTGATAATTATTGTTTTGGAGATGATTCGATTGATTTAGAATTGCAAAGATGCCTTGTATGGTTTCTAACCATTTTTGTAGGTACAAGGATGATTGGATGGTCATGGTGCTTCGAATGCATGTTTTATTAATTCTGTTTTTTTTCTGGTTTAAATGGGAATGTTTTCTCCCAATTTATTTTTTTGGTTAAATGGGGTTGTATTTGTCCCGATTTATTTTTATGCATTTTAGTTTAAGTTTCGCATAGAAAATCAAGGAAGGACAAGATGAGCATTCGACCATTGTTGGAAAATTAAGGAGGAATTGACGTTTTGATAATCCGGAGCATGAAGATAGCTTGGATGAGAAAACGGAGGCACCATGATCATCCACATATTTGAAATTTAAAATTTTGAATTTTGAAACGCGTCTAGTATGTTTATTTATCATTAAACGCGATCACTTAACGACTAGTATGCATGATTAGACAAGCCGCTAAAATTAACTATGTGATAGTTAGAATTTCTTGTTTAATTTGCATGCAAGATAATTAAAAGAAGGAGACCGATAAATGAACCCTCATTTATAAAATTATTTAACATGAGATTGCCTCCCATCATCGGTGACCCCTGAATCCCTTCTACGTCATAGTGCTCTCTAGCTCAGCTAAGACCTATCATTTCATTGGGAAAAGGAGTCATTTGAAGTGTATGACACTTAGGATGATGGTTTGTGTTAAAATAAATATATATACTGCAGGCTCAGCCGGGTCTATATATTTAGGGCAATAGTGTCAGGTTATCACATAGAGATGTGAGTGACAAGGAGTTGTCAACCTGATGACCTAAGAAAAGACACAGAGATGTTTTTAATTAGATTAACCCACCAGATAAATTAATTTTGCAGGCTCAGCCGGAAATTAATAAATCTAGTCGTTTTCTTAGCCCACTAGGATGTCCGGGTCATTGATTTTAGATAAAATAGTGGGAGGACCTTATACGTTTTAAAAGTCTCTGTATTAGGTGTTAATCATGAAATACTTATTTTGTCTATCTTTATTTTCAGCTTTGAGTCATGGCAAGTAACATTAACTTACGCTCAATTCTGGATGCTAATAAATTAACTGGACCAAACTTCACGGACTGGTATCGGAACGTCAAAATAGTTTTGCGTTCTGAAAAGATTGGCTATGTCCTAGACGCTCCACTTCCTATTGCCCCTACGGAAGGGCAACCTGGGTTTGCTGAGTTTGACTTAGAAGCCCACAGGCAGCATGTGGCGGACAATGAACAGGCAGTCTGCGTACTGCTTGCTTTAATGTCTGCGAGCTCAGCGTCAACATGAGCATATGGATGCTCCCTCTATTATCCTACATCTTAAAGAGATGTATGATAAGCAGGGAAGGGTTCACGCTTTGAAACCTCCAAGGAGCTGTTTGGCCTTAAGATGGTT
>NW_026898433.1:0-51838 GCF_033153095.1 Gastrolobium bilobum
ACTGGTTTTTTTTTAATTTTGTAAATTTGATTTTGTCTAGTTGAGTTTGTTAATTTTTCAGTAGGTGTTTTATTTAACAAAACTAACATTGGATATATTTAGATATGTGGGTTTTCTATTTTATTTATTTTTTAAATATTTATGGTTTCGATTGGAATGATAACATGTTGGTTTTTCATCATGTTGAAGATGATGAAAAAGCTGAGAAGATGGAAGAAGATGAGGATGAAGCTGAGAAGATGGAAGAGGATGAAGATGAGGATGAAGCTGAGATGATGGAAGAAGATGATGATGAATATGGGAGACGGGATGCAATGGGAGATGGGATGCAAGTAGAAGAGGATGAAGATGAGGATGATGGCAGAAGATGAGGATGAATATGGGAGATGGGATGCAATGGGAGATGGGATGCAAGTGGAAGAGGATGAAGATGAGGATGAAGCTGAGATGATGGAAGAAGATGAGGATGAATATGGGAGATGGGATGCAATGGGAGATGGGATGCAAGTGGAAGAGGATGAAGCTGAGAAGATGGAAGAGGATGAAGATGAGGATGAAGCTGAGATGATGGAAGAAGATGAGGATGAATATGGGAGATGGGATGCAATGGGAGATGGATGCAAGTAGAAGAGGATGAAGCTGAGAAGATGGAAGAGGATGAAGATGAGGATGAAGCTGAGAAGATGGAAAAAGATGAGGATGAATATGGGAGATGGGATGCAAGTAGATGATGACCTAACCAGCCTGTATTGTTTGGTAACACTCCTACAAAGGTGTCAATACCTAGGTATGGTACTTCTGCCCTTTCTTTTCTTTTCTTTTCTTTTCTTTTCTTTTCTTTTCTTTTTTTCTTGAAAATGTTTGATTATGTGCTGATATTGCAAAAGTATATGTCTGCTGTATTTTTCCAATTGCTGTATTTTTTTGTTCAACATTATTTTGAAAGCTTTCTCAAATACTCTTCCTAATCTGAAGTGCACTGGAGTAGATGTCATGGCATTATTGTTAATGAAGTCTGACACATTTGTATGTTCTTTTGATTGCAGAGGCTGTGCCTAGAAAAATTCTTCAAATGATGAAGGCTGAGAAGCATCTTACTAGGGCACATGTGGCCAGCCATCTGCAGGTATTTTTTTCTTTTCCTTTCTCCTTAAATTTCATAAAACCAAATCTTTTCATTCATAGAACTTTATTTGTTTTTGCAATTGCTGCAGAAATATAGACTCCGTCTGAAAAGAATCAGCTCTAAGGCAACCCAGCAAGTTAATAATGTCAGTCCTTTTAGATCCTCTTCACCTGGTGGGATGATTAATAAATTGGACACTCTTGCTGCTCTGAATGTGCCAGAGATGCCTTCTTCGGAAACTCTTCAATTGGGTCATGCACAGAACATAAACAACTCAACCAATGGTCAACTTCAATTCCAAGCAGCCATAGTTTATGGGGTTGGCCATTTCCAAGCAGCAAGGAGTTACAAATAGTCCTAGGCAAACAAGTAGTATTGTGCCATTTCAGGGGTTGGCTGACCAAAGCCAGGATGGCAGTTATGCTTTCAGCTCAATAGACTCAATCTTAAATGAAGACTTGGACTTGGACTTTGATCCTCATGATCCTACTCAAAGGACTGACTTGGATTATTTGTTGTCTATGTAATTGATAACACCAATTATTTGTTGTCTATGTATTGTATTGTGTAGTTGTAAATGGGTTTCAAATTCAATTCTGTTTGTAACTGCCTGTATTTTACAGCACAATGATTAGTCTGATCAACATCAACACTTTTTGTGAATGATTGAACAAGGGTTATTTGAAAAGAATGATGAGTCTAATGTGGATGGAAAATTTAGCTTTCTAAATTTTTTGTGAATGATAACGAAGTGTCAATTACTAGCATAATTGTCCATATATTATTCAATATGTTATTGTTTGTGAATACCTTTTCCTAAAGTTCAAGAAAACTTGGGGGTAGAAACTGAAGGACCAAACAACAAAAAAAGGTCCATCCTAACACTATGTAACTTCAAGCGTGTGAGAGTTCCATATTGTTCCCATGTTCTGATGATATTCACTCACATAAAGATAGAGATCAAGGCAGAGGGGAATAAGAACTCGTTATATAACAAAGATGAACACAAACTGGCACCGAAGTGCAAAGAGAGCATCAGAAACTGTCATTATATAACGAGAATAATGCAACCCTTGTTCTGTTTTTTTTTTTTTCATACATGACTTTTTTTTTAGTGTTATTATATTTTTGTTGGTGATAGGATATGAAAAAGAGTATTTATTCTACCTAATTGGTAAAAATATATATGAAGTAAGAATATGACAATATATCATACGTGGACTTGTATAGAGATGACACTAGCTCATTACCATTTTTCGAAACCGAAATGTCTTAATATATATATATATATATATATATATATATATATATATATATATATGGAAAGTAGAGAAAATGTATATGGAAAGTGGAGAAAATTCTAAATATTTTTGCTCGCTTATAGATCTAGATTATTGAACAATTGTTGTTTCAAATCCTTGGCCTGTTTGATAGAAAGAGAAGAAATTTATTTATTTAATCATAAGCATTTCTTCAAAATTATACGGTTGTCTATTTGTTTTTTTAGTCACTTTTTTTTTAATTTTAAAGGGAAAATGTTTATTATTTTAAAGGACATAATTTTATATTATTTTAAATAAAATTATGTCATTTTAATATATATTTAATATTTTTAATATTTTCTTTCCTCCGTATAAATAAGGGCATAGAGACCTAAAATAAAAGTCATATAATTTAAAATGACAATTAATTGTTTTAAAAAAGTGACAATCAATTTTTCCAATTTTAAAATTGTGTAAATTTTATAAAAAGGTATATTCTGAAAATCACTAGCAATGGTAAAAGTGTTTTCTAATCACACTTTATGGTTTTTATGGAGATAAAAAATAAAATCAAATCTAAAAATATATCTATTATAAAACATGATACGCTAAATAACCTATTTTGTTCAAACTCACCATTTAGATATGGGAAAATTCCTGTACATACATTTTGTATTATAATTATGCACTAAATTAATCAGAATTCATTATAATATTTTAAATTTTGGATCCTTTCTTTAGTAATGGTTAAACAAAGGAATACTAGCATTTTTTTTGTTAACACATTATTGATATGGCCCTTGTAAAAGTTGTGTTTTAACTTTGAGTAATTTATTGTCTTTATTTTTTTTTGGATATATCAGCCAATTTTATTCAAAAAGACAGTTCTATATATCCTCGAAAAAGAAGACCTTGTTCCCAATTTTGTTGCCTTAAAAGCAAGAATCTAAATCGGTTTTTATAGAAATACAACGGGTAAATTGATGCAATTCATTAGTCACGTCGAAAAATCGTTTCATTTTTCGTAACGAGGGAAAACCTATCGCTTATTTCAAACCCAAGAAATTGCTGCGCTGAAAACATTTTAATATTGATATCCAATTACAAAGTTCATTGGTAACGAATTAGCATATATGAGCCATTTTTTTTATAACATGAAATTATATAAGCATAAGCAAAAATTGAAGTTAAAAACAAACACTATTAATCCATAAAAGGATGAAAATGTCTAATACAACATAATAGAAATGAATACTACCATGCAAATAATAATCTAAGCTCAGTCTATGACCTTAACAAAAGCAATAAAAAGAAGAAGAAGAGACTTTACAAAGAACAAAATGCACTATTCCTAACACACCCAAATTTAACATCATAAGAAGTACTCAAATTACATAGGAAGCAACACATGCAAAAAGCAAACTGAAGGAAGAGTATTTGAGACACCCCAATTGGCAAAACAGGATCATGGTACCCAGAAGACTTTGCATGCTGAGAAAGAGACTCATCTGGAACCATCACCCTCACAATCATCTTCTGTCATTATTAAGCATATCAATGGACAGAAAATGAGACCTGAAGTAATGGTGCAGTTTGAGTGTGAGTAAGTTTGACAGTCACTCTCCTCATGCAGAAACATTCACTTTAGTCTTTTCTAGTATGGTAAGCACAACAAATACAGCAGCTATTACATATTCTGTAGTGGAAAAGTAAACAAGCATTTTAATATGTCAAAGTTGGCTCAAAACTACTATATACTTCTTTCTCATTCATATAGTTTTTCTTTTTCTAAGTTTCAAAATCTTGTTTTTACATAAACCTTATATGTTGTGCGTAATGAACAAATATACGAGATTGATCACTAACAAAACATACGAAATCTAATTGTTTTCCCTTATTAATAAAATCCAATCATGGAAGCATCATTGAACGCATATTAGATTGTCATCAATTAAAATGAGTAAATCTTCAACAAATATATTTCGAAATGGAACACATGTGAGGAACACCAATGTTCACTCCAGTGGCGGACGCAAGAATTTTATTGAGAGGGGACGAAAAATAAAAATACATCTTCATAAATAAAAGTACTTCAAATACAATACAGATCTAATATGCAAAAAATTGAAAGAAATCTATTACAGAAATTAAGTTCACTTCACTTGACTCTTACTCTACGTGTTTTCATATTGTTAAATCTATCTACAATAAAAACAGATCCAGAAAATGTTTAAATAAATTATAGATTAATAAAAAAATTAAAAAAATGTATGTTGCAATGCATTGTACCTAAAAGATGCTTGGACAAGCTGTTGAATCCAGTAAAATTATTCAAATATAATCATCAAGATATATTGTAGAACAATACTCCAGCAAGCTAACTAACATTGAAAAGTAAACACTTCTAGATCTCTGAGTCCAAAAAATAAAAAAATACAGACTAAAAAAATACACTAACATATCAGTAAATGAAGTATTTGAAATATTATAAGTCCCCAATAAATATGTTGTTATGCTCTATTGTATTTCACCTTGAGTTTTGATTTTTTTTTTTTAATTTACTGGCCATGTTTTGAATTTTTTTTAATTTATTTGTCCAACACAATTTATTCTTTCAGTTTGAAAAGTAATCCTTAATGAAATATTAAAGCATTAAAAAATATTAACGCACCGAATGTCGGTATAAAAAAATGTTAATCAATGGAAGATAATGAGTCGAAACAAAACATTCAAAATATGGGAATGATATGAACGAATTTCGAAACAAAACAATCGAATAATAGCAGCTTTGTTAATTTCATATAAAAAAATAGAGATAGTGAGAGTGAGAAGATTTGTTAAAATTGATAAAGAGAGAGGGGTTTTTTCATGGGGATGCAGAGGGGGCCATTATTGAGTGTAGTGTGATATCTTAGGGTGTCATGGAGAATAATTTTATATTATACAATTTTTAAAACAAATAATTTAATAATATTACTAAAATTTTATTTTATATATATATATACATATATATAGAGGGAGATTCTTACTACCAAAATTTTTTACTATTAACTTACTACCTATCTAATCACCATTGAATCAAAGAGATAAAAAGTTTTTGAAAAAAGAAAAAATGTTGACTCAAATATGAGTGTAAGAAGATGAATTTATCTCTTATTAAATGAGAAAACAATTCCCCTTTATTTATAACTTAAACCAATTCTTGAATCAAATCAATTATTAAAAGGGTTTGGTGTTTGTCATTTTAAATTACATAAGTTATGTCATTTTAGGAGAGAGATAGACATAAAGAATAAAAATCATGTGGGAAGAAAGTGGGAGATTTTTTTTTAATTTAAATTTTAAATAAAAAAATATTTTTTTATGTCTATCTCTCTTTTGCAATTACATAACTTTGTGTCATTTAAATTGACAAACATTTTTTTCTTATTAAAATATATGATTCGGATTACAACAAATTGTGAAAGGCTTCATGTAGAAATGAATTTTTCTCTCATTTCCATTTAACTAATCATTCATAATTCACCATATCGTTTGTGAAAATAATATTCAAATATCAAATTCAACCTCTTTATAACCCTCCCGCAAAGTACAAGAAACTTTTGGAAAGATCAAAGGAAGAAAAAATTCTTACTGTGTAAAGAATTCTTCCAATAATTTTGTGGAATATAATCTTTTCAAGAAAGTACGTACAAAGAAAGGTAAAGTAATATAAGTTTGTTTCCCTGAAGCTCGGCCTTCGAGTTTCTGTTCTTATTGTTCCTCATCATAAGAAGAAAATTTGGAGAATTCTTCAATTATGTACTGACTCACTATCATATTTCTCTCTTTAAAATTTGAGTATTTGGTGTTTGTCATTTTAAATGATATAAGTTATGTCATTTTAAGAGAGATAGACACAGAAAATGAAAATCATAGAAGAGATAAAGTGGGTGGTTTTTTTTTAATTTAAAATTTAAATAAAAAATTTATTCTGTCTCTATCTCTCTTTTAAAATGATATCTCTCTTTTAAAATGACATAACTTTATGTCATTTAAAATGACAAATACTTGTTATCAAAAAAAAAAAAAATGACAAATACTTTTCCCAAAATTTAAATTAGTTTGAATTTTGCTTTATTTGTCCCCTCTCATGAAGCAAGCAAATTTTTGTATTACTAACAAGCAAATGTTTGTTAGTAAGAGGGAAAAATATATATATATAGAGAGAAGTGAAGTTATACTTATAACCTATTTTCGTTTACATCCTCTTACAACTATATCTTAAACGTTGATTTTCATCAATCTAACAATTATAAATTATTGGATCGATAATTAGTCAAAAAAATGAAGTATAATTTATTGCTAAATTTAAAATTATATATTTATTTTATTTTATTTTTGTAATGAAAATTATATATTTATTTGGCAACAACATTCTGCATTTCTTAATGGATCATGCTATGTGTACTTTTTGACTTAAAAGTATGTATAAAAGAAAAAAGTGAGTGCCGAAAAGGATCAACATCAAGGTTGTAAAGCGATTGCTTTTGCTTCATAAAAATATTCTCTAAGATAATGTTTGCAAGTGCTGAACATTAGTATACTACTATAGAACATGATGCAAAGAACATGCTAAACAACATCTGATTCTCAATGCGTTTTAATGAGAATGCACCCACCAATTCTAATCCTAATAATTTTTTTATTGGTGTTTTTTTGGGAGGGGGGATACATTTAAAAAAAAAAAAAAAAAAAACCTAAACAATTAGTCCCAAACGAGGGTACATTTAAAAACCAAAATCTACCTCGAACCTAAATTACAAGGACCACAACTCTCCATTAAACTCGTACTAACAAGAATAAGGGTGAGGAAAATTTTTATAAGCAGTCTTTCCTTTGCATATTTACTAGGTGATTATTTTCCGGATTCTCACAAAGAAGAGAGAGAGAGAGAGAGAATGTGTCCCATGCATTTTTCTGTGTAATTGAGAATTTATCAATCCCTAGTCCAGAAAGCTTTAGTAGCATATCTTAGATAAGGAATTTATACACACACACATAAGGAGAGAGCAAGAGAGAAAGAGGTGATAGCATCAGAGTGAAGAGTGAATCCCATTATAAAACCAAACTCTTCCTTTAATGCCAACATTTATCACATATGACATAAGCCATACTACACAACCAATAGACCAATTTGATAAAAGGGAAAAAAAATACCAGAAAGCCAAGCCGAACATGAATATAATTTGATTAAAACAAGAATCATCAGACCCTTATTCTGTCCAACCTGTCAACACTCTTCCTTGCTTTTTCAAGTTGATGATCAATGCTTTTTCGAGACTTCTCATGACAATCCACACTTCTCCGAGACCTATCCATAAGATCAAAGGATATTCTCAGTTTCTCAGCATTATTAGACAAATTCTTAAGTTTTTCAGGCCTGTCTGTGCTCTGCCTTGGTTTTTCTCTGTGATCAGTGCTCTTTCTGCTAACTTCAAAAACATCTGTACTCTTCCGCGGTTGCTCGAATTGATCTATGCTCCTTCTGAAACTGTATCTTTGTGATGGATACTTCTCAACTGTGGCTATAAACTTTTTCAGATGCCTTATATACTCTGGAAAGAGCTCCAAATCACAGTGGTTACCTCCTTTGAGCCATAGTGGTTCATACTTCTCTTTACACAGTTCCCATAGTTGTTTACCATGGGAACAATCTACAACTTCATCTGAAGTCCCCTACACAATAACATAAAGGATATTGCTGAGCAACTGAATTCTTAAGATTTTTACTACATTCTTCATTACGTTAATATTTGTGGATAAGGTATGTTGAGACTCATAAAATTTCATATACCCTCCTCAAGTGTAAGGCAGAAGATAAAAAGAAAAGAAAACTAAACTAATAGCTTGCAGGATTTATTATCTGTTGGGGTATGAACTTCAAATTATCTTACCACTATGTTTGATGGCACACTTCAATGTTTAAAACTGAAATTTATCCATTGATCTCAGCTTACTATTTTGGCTAAATAAAATGGTGTTGTTAATAAGAAAAGATGAAGAAGAATCTCATAGATTGAAGGTATTTCATTCACAATAGTAATAATAAAATGACTGCCAAACTAGTACTCACGAGAAATCATTTAAGATTATCTAAAAGGTATGTGTCATTGCATGCATAGCAAGCATAGACGAAAAATCATTCCAAGTCATATGGAAATAATGAGAAGAGGACATAATTTTTTAAATATTCCAAGTCTAGAACTATAAAAATATTTCAATTATGGGGAAACTACAATAAAGGTAAAGGATTTCTTAACAAGGGGCAAAGAACCAATGAATAAGACACCAGTTGTGAGTAATTCTAGAAAAAGGATACACTGTAAACAAAAACAAAATGTTTGAAGAATGTAACTAATTCTCAAGCTAAGGCTATATAGCTCAATAACAACAGATGATGCAGTTATATAGTGTGATAAATATCTTTAAAGAATACTTACATGAATTATGAGAACTGGACAATTAACTAGTGGAATTTTGTCAATATTCTGCATATCAACACAAAGCAGCACCTGATTAGATTAAGGAATTCATGTGCCTGTAAATCAGCAATATTTGATTAGAAATGTCAATAAATGATTTTAAATCAAAACAGCATGCTACCTTATATATGTCAAACCAGTAGCTACGCTTGACTGGATACATGACCCTTAAGCCTGAAAGTATGGGACTGTGCAGAACAACAGCTCTCAATTGAGGCAATTTAGCTGCAAGATCCAAGGTAGGACCACTACCAACAGATTGTCCATAAAGGATTATATCTTCCTGCTTGGTACCATAGCTTTCTTCTAGACACTTATACGCAGCCTCAATATCTGCATATGTATTCTGCTCACTTGGCTGCAGTTCAGGCAAACGAATGTTCATCAGCAGATGTTTTTAGCTCTATCACCTTCCACATCTATGCATGACACAACATGAACAAGCATTTCATATTCTTACAAACCTTCCCTGATGACTGGCCATACCCGGAGTAGTCATACCTGCACAAAATTATAGATAAGTCTGAGTAAAATTGCTGTTCTACACTTCATCTTTTGTGTGGAGCAAAAATGATAACATTCTTCACAATGCTTTACAGATAAAATACATACACTTCCAGATAGAGATTAAACAACTACACCAATTTCACCAAGTGATAATAGGTTCCCAAATGAATTGCTCTAAGTTCATGAACTTGAAATACAAACAGATGCACAGTAGTAAAGATGACAGCAATCACAAACATATCACACCGGGGCAGGCAGTTGGCAAAATATGCAAAGATCTCACACACTTGAAAGAACAAGAAAAAAGATCAACCAGTATTCCAAACCTTTGAATAAGCAACATTCAATCCTATATCCATGAAATCAAAAACAACTCAAGTCACCTCACAAAGAACTCCAAGTGATCACAAATTCCATAACTTCCAAATAAATCCTCCATTTTTCTTTTTCCTTTTTCCAAAAAAAACATATATCAAACTCAAATAAAACAACAACAAAAATAAAAAAGTAAACCAAAGCAACCCCATTTTGATTCCCACAAATTACAGAACACCCATTTCCCAATATTCCAAATTATCCACGATTCATACCTCTAAGCAAAAATAAAAATAAAAATAAAACCCCGAGAAAACCAACTGCCCATGATTTTTTTCCTCATAAAAAAGCTAAATTTGGAAAAACCAGAAACCAAAACTGACATAACAAGAAGAACAAAGCATCAAAATTAGAAAAACTTCAAAAACACACACACAGAGAGAGAGAGAGAGAGAGTACCCCATGAGATTAACACGCAAGTGAATGCTGAGCTCGATGAAGAGCTCATACATCTGGCCAAGATCAGCAGCATTACCGTGAGAATAGAGTATAGTGGAAGTTGCCATTGGGTTCCGAATGTACATGCCCACTATCTCCGTTCCTCGCCGCGTCGGAAGCTTCAGAATTTCCACGTTTTCGCGGTGAGGGAAGAGGCTTAGCACCAAAAGCCCCGTCAACTCGTCCCTCACCAGCTTGTACGATGCTGGGTTCGGTGGGAAAAACGCGAACTTCGCCGCCATTGATGAAGTTACTCCACCCATATCAACCTCTCTCTCTCTAGAAACTTTCTCTCTCTCTCTAGAATCTGTAATATGTTTCTTAATACTCTTGTGTGAATTCAGCAGTGAGTTTGTTCGTTGTTCAGATTGATGATGCATTGGTTATGTTATTTGCTTTCTCTTTCTCTCTCTCTCTCTTTTTTTTTTTTTTTTTTTTGAGTTAATTTCTCTCTTCTTTTTTTTTTTTTGGTAAACAATTTCTCTCTTCTTTCTTGTTCTGCAGGAACCCTTTTATTTATTATTATTATTATTATAAGTTTTACCGTTAGAAAAATTTAAATGCATACTCTTCGATTTTCATGCTGAAATGATTTCACTCATAATTTTTTCTACTATATGAATTTTATATATAATTTTTCTTAATATATGAGCCTCAGATAATTAGGTAGGTTCATTGGATCTCTCTTAAAAACGAAAAAAATTTCTGCCAAAGAGATAGCTTTTTCAAAAAGTGGGACCCACAAATTAAAAAAAAAATCATTATACTAAGTCATACTAATCAAATTGAGTGAGAATCACTTTACATCAGTAGAAGTTACACTCTCAATTTTGACCATTGATCTCACTTATATTTAATGGATTTAATTTTTTTAGTAATGTGAACCATTGGATACAAGTGGATCAATGATCAAGATTAAATGTAAAACTTCTAATTATCCTACCCCAATCATATTTAGTTTAAGTCTACGGCAGTTAAGAAAAAAATGTTTTTGTCTATTATTTATTAAATGGAAAAGGAAAGAAGACGGGGAGAGAGAGATTGATTATGTGAATAATTTTGGTTTAGTGTTAGATGCTTTCAGTGTAATGACTAGACAGTGTGTGTGTGTGACTGGAAAGTTGTTTTCCATGAAATTTATTAATTTTGCTAATAATTGTTTATTGATGTTTTATTTTTCATTTAATATTTTAATTCATGAAATTATGTACAAAGGTTAGTGTTGCATATTGAAAGAAATCAAATTAATTATATATTTAGAAGGAGGCTGCAGCTTACACAATGAGGATTTGAAATGTTTGATTTAGCCATGTGTGCAATTGTGATTGCATAAGATGTAACTGTAGTACTGTAGTACTACTCATTTTAGAAAGCTACTCTTAACCTTTTGGTTGGCTACATTCGATAAATGATGTCCTTTCTCTTTCACCAACCATAAAGTTCATTATGCAAATGGTATGCATTTATTTGATATAGAAACTTGAGCTTGTTTGAAATGTGTTTTGAAAAATAATTTTTTTATTTTTAGAATAAAAAAAAATTCATTTGATAAGTATGTTTTGTGAAAAAGAAAAAAATTTAAAATTGTAAAAAAAAAAAAAATTAATTAAATTTAAAGAGTATATCTGAATTATTTTTATTTAGTATCTTAAATTTTAATTTTCAAAATATAAAAATACATATTTTATTAATTATTGTACAAAATAATTTTAAGAAGAAAAAAAAAGTATAATCAAATACACCTTTGATTTGGGTTTTTAGCACTGTTGTAAAACCCGGTCCGATCCGACCGGGTCGACTCGGAACCCGATGAATCATTCATCAGACCGGTTCGGGTCAAGCATTAGACCAGTCATGCATCGACCTGGTCAAAACCCAGACAAAACCGGTCAAACCCGGAGACCCGGTCGGGTCATGCATTTTAAAAAAAAAAATTTGTTTCATCTTATAAAAAAAAATGTAAAACTCATTTTAAAAAAAATTTGTAATTTTATTTGCTAGTATACTTTTCTACAATGATCTCTTAGTTTTCAATACTTAAGCAATTTGTGAAATAATAAATTAGAGAATGTGACATGTCATTTTAATGTAGTTGAATTTGAAAAATATGAGTTCAATGTCACTGAGAGGTATGTTTATGGGAATTCTGAGTCGCAATTTAAATTGACATAGTAATAACATGCATTTTTATTTATTTATGTTTCATATTTTTTAGCTTATTTTGTGAACCTTGTTTAATTTATTTTAGATATGGAGAATATAATTGAATTTATATGTTCATATTTATATATATTTTTATATATTTATATATTTCTAGGTCAATTGGTCCGACCAGTGACCTAGTACTCCGACCAAATCGATGCTCGGATCGAATTTAACAACACTGGTTTTTAGTTCCCCAAATCTGGTATATGCTTTCACGTTATTAAATAAAGTTTGTTCAACAAAATGTCAGATTTATCGAACACCTACAATATTAGAGAAATTAGAAATAGGGATGATAATTTCCAATACAATCCGCGGTCACGTCACAAGAAATTCGTATTCAGGGTTACTCATTTTTAACTTCGTGTTTCAGTCTTATTTATATAATATTTACGAATGTAAATGGATCGCATGACTTGTTTTTTAAGTTTAACTACTCTGACTTATTTAATAAATAAAATAGATTCAAAGTTTAAAAAAAGTTTGTTTAACAAATAAGTCGAAGATTAATTTAATAAGATTTGACTTGAAAGTTCGTGAGCTGGCCTGATATATTATTACAATAAATAGTATATGTTTATATAACTTAATCATTAACCCTATTTTTGTAACCGTGTTTTTTTAATATTGTCTATTGACATTCTCTCATAGTCACAGTTTCACAAATAAACTCTGATTATTGGTCTCTCCTTTTCTTCCTCAGTTACTCATCTTTCCTCTCTCCGAGTGGGTTCTATTATTTATTTTTTTCTGTGGCAAAGGAATACAAAATTTGATGTATTTATAGTCTCAACATTTGGACGTATGCGAATTTGAAAAAAAAAAGTTATTTTATAATTATAAATTAATCAAGTCAAGCCTTTAATTTTTCATAAACAAGCCAAGTCAAACTTATAATTTAGCTCGTACCAAGTTAATGGATCAAGCCTAACTCAAAATATTTTTCATAGATTAGCTCGGCTCGGCTCAGCTCATACCCCTAATAGTATTCGTGTTAGTGTAAAATGACAAAAAAAATTCATGTTGTAAGCACAAATTTGAGTTGTTAATCTTCGTATGCATATGTCGTGTCAATACAATATTGGTAAAAGTATCATTTAGTATAAATGTTATTCATATCAACCAACATAATAAGTAATATATTTTGAGATTGATAAATTATTTATATCTATCGTGTAAACTCTCACATAATAAGTAACACACTTTGAGATTTATTCATGTCATATCATATTAACCTACAAAATAAACAGATCATGTTTATGTTGAAGATTCTTACTTGTTTTTTTAAATTTATATTAAATATATTTGTGCTCGTATTAAATTCGTGTCATGTGGTATCAATCCAAATTATTAAATAAAAACCAATACGAAAGAATAATTTTAAACACAGCAGACTTATTGAGATTTTTTTCCTTTAACAACTTTTTTTAGATAACTGACTGTAATTTATTCATAGTGTAAATTTTTTATAATATTAACAAATCAAAACTTAATGTAGTACCTATTTTATTTCTTGAATTGTGTTAACGCATGAGACTTAAAGATAAGGATGGCCACAAATAGATCAATCAATCCAATAATGATGTAGCAATAGTAATGGACAATCATACATAACAAACGGTGAAATATAAATGAAACATTCCTGTTTGTTTGTTCATGTTAAATGGAATATAGAGTGTGTCGATTCATTCATGTCCATTATTTATTTATTTTATCTGTTTTGGCGGCAACTTGGTGATTTAGCAAAAGCTTAATAGTAAATAAGGTAATTTTAACCCAAATCAAGAAAAACAGCTGGAATTATGGAACCGAGAACAACTTTAGTGTATCACATTCAAAATCACTTTCATCATAATCTCCCTCGAAGTGAGAGTGGAGACATCCAAAACAAACAAATCTCACTCTTGAATAAAAATCTTAAGAATATTTCTGAAAAAATAAAATAATTATTATATTTGGCTCAACACTCTTGCACTTCTCTCTCCCTCTCCCCATGGCCCACTCCTTTAAACTAGCAAATTATAGGAATAAAACCAAGGTTAAATCAGGATCCCTCTTACCTTTGACCATGCATAATGCAAAAAACAAATTATTGAATTAATATATAATCCAAATATTTTATCAAAATAATAAAACAAAATACATACAAGAATGTGCAAGTTTTAGTCACGCAATGCATAACTTGTATTATTTAAACTCTCACACGCATCTTATAGTACATGCCACGTGACAAACACTCATTCATTCATATTCAATTTGTGCGCACACCCCCACACTACATTTTTCTGATAAAATGTTTAATTTTTGCAATAATTAGATAAAATATTTTGAAAATTGCATTAATTCAGTCAAAAGACTACATAAAGCAAATAATGGTCATGCTGATCTCATGCAGGTATGTGCTTCCCATACATTATGAAGCACTCATGAGTTTATGTCCTCAACCAATTACATACTCAAGATGGTGATTGGTGAAGATCATTCAAATGGCAAGGTAGCAATTAGATTTAGAATGCTTACCATTACTATCTCAGCATGGGCTTCCAACACACAAGGTAAAGAAAGAAGCCACATATTAACTCAACACCATATTAGGTTTATGGTTAAAGTTGACAAAGAGACATGTTCTGTGTCTTTTTTAACTTGGCAAATTACTGAGGTAGTTGCAAATGGCATGTGCTTTCTTTGCTTAAAAGATGGCACAAACATAATCATAATTTGATAAAAAGGATTGCTACAAATCAATCTTGGGACCTCTCAATCTCAAATTCACGTGGAGCTGCCACCCCAATCAACTTTGATAGAAAATAATTAACTGCAAATCGTAATAGTAAGCTACATGCAAACACGTGAACATCATCAACATGGAAAACCAAAACTTACCATCTAATAAAAAGGGAAATCCCAATGCTTTTCATCTCAGGGATCCCAAGAAAAGCTTGGGAATAAGTTAGGTGCAGAAAATACAGTGTCAAGTTTGGTCAAAATCACTCATTGGTTTTCCAAATGGACAAATATAAAATGTTGGACAACCACTGTATAAATGTGGTGAATCACCACATCAATCACACTTTGTGGACCCAGAATAAGCTTGGAATCAAGCTCTTCAAGACAAGCACTTATTGGAAGAAAAGGACCATATAACAACTAATTCTAATCAGAGAATAACTACGATTGAAGCCGACGACAAAATCAAGGAATTTTTGCTTTGTTGTGGGTCCTGTAAATTAACCAAATGAAAGAGAAAGACTGGCTGTGCTGCACTTCCCTTAGACCTATCTTCTGATTGTTGTGATGGGATGATGAGACATGTCTGTCTAGTGTCCTCAGCATTTCTTTTGTATAATGCCTGTCATGACTTAAACTTTGCAGTTTGGTTTGGTTTGGTTTTTAAACTATATAATAGTTAATGCTATGGCTGAGTATTGGTACATTGAATAACTGCAGAAAAGAGGGAGTTTTCTCTGAGTGAGTCCTCTTCATATTAACTATAGCACTGTTTTAAAATTCTACCCCGCCTTTCGGGTTGACCCGGATCAACCCTGACTCCTCCCTTATGAGAGTTGAGATCACAAGTTGGACCCTATATGCATATCGACCCCTCCGACCCCCAAAACCCGGCCGGTTTCAATGACTCCCGGGTCAGAGGGGTCAAAGGAAGTCACTATATTTTTTTTTTTAATTCCATGAAACAACATTGTTTTATTAAAAAAATAAAAATAAAAATACTTGCAAACCTAAATTTAATAGTTCTCTTATCTCCCAGCGACTTAGACGTCTTCAGTCTTCACCTCGCTCGCTGCCATGAATCTTCTAGAAAAGGTAAAAATTTTACCCATTCAAATAAAATCCTTACGGTCATCGATGGAAAACAAAAATTCATTCTTACTTCCTATAAATTTTTCTCTGTCAGGGACCTACTCAAAAGAGACATAACCGGATCAGCGTAGTAACCCCATTAGAATATGAGTTTTGTACTTTAGTATCTTGATACTTTAATTAAGTTGTGTAATATTGACTTTTGATTGTAATTAGTAAATTATGTTAAGTATATTTTGAATCTTTGATGATTGGTGATTTGTTTTTTAATATTTTCATATAGGATATATTATTTATATTTTTTTAATATATAAAATCGGGTCAGCATAGTGACTCTGTGATCCCCCGGTTGAACCCGTGACCCCATGACTCCTGACCTCAGCCGGGTCGACGACCGGACCCAATTTTTAAACAGTGAACTATAGTACTATACTTTATTTTTTATATATATACAATGATAGCACTGACATCTAAATCTATTACCTCACACAAACTAACCAAACCCCTCACCATATTAACTTTTCATGATGCATCATGAAATTGCTCCTTAGTAGCATGCAAGTTTTACAAAAAAAGAAATAAGAAAAAAGGGGGCAGAAGAAGCGCGTGTAAATATATGATCATGCAGCAGCATTATGGCAAAACAATTGAGAAATACAAGACTTCAATGCCTCAACGAAAATTTTAACAGGAGGAGCAGCCAAATAATTATTTAGGAAAGAAGTAGCTGGTATGGTGCATATATTTTGTTAACTATATACTCCAGTCAGCAGTTCTCAATGTAGAAGAAATAATCATGCTGTTGACCAAATGTTATATACAAGAATCCCGGCCATTGCAAAGTCACTTGCTTTTGCTCCAGCCTCAGCTAGAAGATAAACGTTTTACTTTTGCTGAACAAAGAAAGATAAAATTTATATCAAATTATTAAACAGCTAGAAACTCAACATCTAAGTTGGGAAACAATAAGAAGAAAATTAAAATTTTGTAATTATTATTTTGTCCATCTAACATCTATCCTAAGGGATCAGTTTTCCTTACCATAAAACAAACTCCATGTAGATATCAGAATTTACTTTCCTGTACAACTATTTCATCATATGAATCAAAATGGTAACAATTTAAAAAACTAGCACATCAATCCTACCAGCTAAATTTTCAGCCCAAATATATAAAAAATGTGCTAGTACAAATACATCGACTTGAACATATGATAACTATAACTTGGAGTCTGCATTTACTCCAAAACAGTTGACACCTTTCACCCAATGCAGTCACATTTATAGCATCTGAAGCACAGCTAGCAGATACATTATATACTGATGGGTACCAATCCTCACACCAATCAAATAGAACACGAAACAGCCAAAAGCAAGAACACTCACCAGATTCTTATTCAGTGATGGCTACAGAATGCTAGCCTTAGGGAATTGAACAGTGAAACGAAACTGCAGAGTGCTACCACCCCCACCCCCACCCCAAAAAAAAAAAAAAAAAAAAAAAACCAACACCCCCTTCTCTTCTTCAAGCACCTCACAGCAATCCACACACTACCATTCACTAATTTCTTCCTTACCTCCTGCTCTACTCTACTATTCTTCCTTAACAGAATTCAGTTATTACCACTACTCCACATAGCATCTTTTCTACTAATATGACTTCCTGGAATTTGAATTATAGTTTAAAAACAACAGAAAAAACACCCCCAGAATTAAACCTCATTTTGAAATAGGCAGCTTGAATATATAAATTAGGGTGATAGGTCCTTAAAGTTTCTAAAACATGCAAATAGACCCTTATGTTCACTAATTAAGTTAAAATCAATGATTGTGACTTTGGATGTGTTAATTAAGGGAAAAGTGTAGGTCATTTTAAAGGATGTAAAGTTGTGTCATTTTAAGAGAGAAAGAAATAGATAAAGCAGGAGAGAGAGTTGACAAAAAAAGTAAAGGTGAGGGTTCCACCTCTTTGTGAGAGTGAAATGATATAAGTTGTGTCATTTAAAAGGATAAACACTTTTCCCGTTAATTAATATATATGATAGTCTCTAATTGTCTATATAATTTTTTTCTAAAAAAAGAGTCAATCCTTTTTATATACTTTTCATTTCCATAAAATAGAAAATAAATAATTTAAATTTTTTATTTTTTTAAAAAAATAATAGGAGAGATTATCATGTTTATTTAATTAATACATACAAGTTATGTGGTGAATGATATTTGTTTAACTTATGTACAGAAGGGTCTATTTACAAGTTTAAGAGCCTTTCATCCAAAATTGAAATTTCATGTTGAATATTTCAAAACAAGGTAAAGTTTAAGGAGTGTGTGAATATTTTTCCCTAAAACAATTCTTATCGTCACAGTTTCACAACAATAGCATAACAATACAGAAAAAACAATACAGAAAACCAGCATTAATAAATGGTTGCTAGGGAACCATTTGAAAACCTACTTTAGAATTTTGCAGTGTGTGAAATCTGAGTGAATGGCATTAACAGACATGAGCTTGCAAGCAGTAAAGCTGATTGCTGATTGTTGAACATTGACATGATAATTAACTAGTTAGCTATTGAAACAGATGATAGGTGATGACAGAAATCAAAATCTTCTAACAAAAAGAACATAGAGATAGACAAAAGCTAGGTATTTTGTGTAAGCATGACAAAAAATTAGGATTGAAGAAAATAGAAACATTAACAAAATGTTCCTTTCTTTATTGAGTCCATTTATAGTTTTACATAAGTTAAATTAGATTAGAATCAATCACTAATGCAATGTTTATTCCGCTGCCAGTATAAATATATTATGCTTTAGTTTCTTTCTTCCAATTTTTCAGATTTTAGATGCAGGGAAATTCTTGCATCCTCTGGGTTTCTTCAAAATGGAATTCTGTTAGGCCTGAGGGTTTCATGACAGAATAAATTGTTTAGCAAACTTCAATAGATTATTTTATGGATTCCGCTGTGCTCATGCTAGGAGTCCAAGTTTTCATATAATTAAGGTTACAAATGGTCAAAATATCAATGCAATTCTTTTAAATCAATGAAAAAACATATTATAGAGAATTTCCATACCCTAGAGCTCTGCCCCATTGTATTATGCAATTCCATTCTAGGTGTAGTATACATGGACCCTTGGGACAATCCCTAGGTCATTTATCCCTGCTCCTTCTAAACATAATTTTTTATATCTTTACCCTTGGGACGACCTATTTTAATTAAGAATAAAGTACCTTTTGGGTCCTCAACAAAAATTACGGGGTACATTTTAATCTCTTATAAAAAAAAGTCGACTTGTGGTCCCGCTGGAATTCAAAATAGATCCAGTTAGTCGAAATCGTAGTCCCTCTAAAATTCAAAGAAGACCCACGTTAGTCCCTTAAAAGGTCTAATATCGGTCTATTTTGAATTTCAGAGGGACACAAGTCGACTTTTTTTTGTAAGAGATTAACATGGGCTCTGAAATTTTCGTTGAGGACCCAAAAGGTACTTTACTCTTTAATTAATAGAGTAACTTGACAATGTTTAATCTGAACACCCAACAGTTCAAACTTCAAAGCCCAAAGCACTCTTATTTTAGATCTACATTTTCCTTTTCATGGTTTCAAACTTTCAGTAATAAATATTCAATCTACCTACACATGACTGACATTATATGATTGGCACTATCCTTAGAGAACTGCACTAAAATTTGAAAATGAAGGAAACAGTTTCCAATGGGATTTTCCACTAATGCTTCAACTTTCAAGCTTCAATTCAATTCAATTCTAACATGTACTAAAGACTGAAAAGGTGAAACAAGAGCGAAGTGCAAATATAAATTCTAAAGCATAAAAGTCATAAAATTCTAAAGACAAGAAAAGGGCTACTACTTTGAAGTAGTAAAGCTATTGTCAGTATATCACAATATCACATAAAGATCCTGTGAAACAGAGTTAAACTTTATTCTTTCTTTGACAGCCCCAAAAAATGCAGGTCACGAATTTGTTTAAATTTAGGGTTGGATGCAAAGGGGAATTATGGAAATGGATTAGGTAGGTTTATGGGATAAAGGGTTTGTTTGAGAGGAGTCCACCTCCATGGATTCCCCTCTGCAATGGATATAATCATAAAGCCACATTCATGCCTTTGCAAAATCAAAACAAAAATAAAAGGAACAAATCTCATCCATGTAAGAGAAGATTGTCTCTCCATTCATCATCAAAACTACGAAATATCAAACAAAGTGCAATAACAACATTGTAATTAACTTATTATAACCTCAAAATTCAACAAAAAAATCCATAATTTATCACAACAAAAATCCAAAACAATTGGACTCAGAGTAAGTGCATCTGTCAAGTGACCCTCCATAGAATTTTAAACACCCCTTCCCCCATTTTTTTTCTTTCACTGCAAACTAATTGAAAGAAAGACAAGATTACAGTTTCAGTAATCTAGAAAAAAAAATACAAAATAAGGAAAATTAATTCATCAAATTCATTCAATGCATTCCATTCTCATTGCCCCCATAAAACACCAACCATTGAACCCTCACCTAAGACTGTCTCCTCATGCGCTTCCTTAACTTCTGGTACTTATGCTTGTTCATCTTCTTCTTCCTCTTCTTCTTCACGCTATCAGCCCACACGGTTCGAGAATCTTCCAAACCAGGGTCCTCAACCTCAGGGAAGCAAAACCCACTTGCCAAAATGGGTTTTGAAGAAAACCCAAAAGGGAAACTGGGAAAGATCACGGTTGAACATGACGAAGATTCAAAAGGCAAGGGCTCCATAACTGGACTTGGTTCGGTGGTGGGTCGGTGACATTCTCGATGAAGAGAAACGATTGGGTTAGGTGCTTGCGAGGGGTTAAAGCCATTGATGAATCTTGTTGTGGGTGGTAGTGATTTTCTCAGCAGCTTCTGAAGCGCCGAAGCCATTGAAGAATCGAAGAAAAGTTCCAAGGTCAGGGTTTTGGGACAGTGTCACCAAACCAAACATAAGCAACAAGGATTGGTGTTTCTGTTCGTGTTTGGTTATTGGTATATAGTTGTTCTTTCCACTCCCTACACCAGGTTTAGTACTATCCCTGCTTCCAATTCGTTGTGGGAGCAAAATTTCACTATTATCCTTGCTACCAAGTTTGGAAAAAAAAAAATATTATTTTATGGGATAGTTATTCTTTCTTTTTTTAGTACATATGTGATATATTATTTTATTTTATTTTTTTATACATACCACTATCCAACATATTTAGATCAAAATTTTAACTAATGAGATTCTGATCTAACGGTGTTGGAGATTGATAGACAAAATAGACATGAATTAGATAGAATAATATATTCCTTATTTTATTATTAGAATTTTAAAAGGAGTACATTTTAACAATATAAATGTCAAGTGTATTGTTCAAGATTGGAAATTGATGTGATTATTTAAAAAAAAAATTAATATATTTTTTCATAATCTTGACTATATACAAATGATTTAATAGTTAAAATTAAGTAATTGTTTTGAATTAAAATATTGAAGATTTAATTTTTAAATAATTAATATTAAAATATTGATGGTTAAAGAATCCATTTACATTAGTTTTGTTTCTGCAAAGCGATTTTATAAAAATTAATTTGTTTGATATTAATAATAGTTCACTTTTCACTACGTCTTTAATAAGGTAATATTCGTTAAGACTTTGAAAAAAAAGGATCTAAGTAACGAAAAAGTAATATTATGACACAATTCCAAGTCATGACTAGCGCAGGGACTAATGTCGAATAATCTGACAAACCTATATAATACAAGGTTTTAGTTTTATCCTTTAACATAACACAACAAACTTTCCTACCCTCACAACATTTTGTGGGACCCACATTTTTTAAAACAAAAAAATAAATAAAAAATTATGACACGCAAAACGAATCTCTATAACATTACACAATCACTTTTCCTACAACATAACAATCATAAAACCCATAATACAATGATATTTTTGAGTAAATAAGAATTTAATAGGATGTATTTGGATTTAGCAAGTTTACAGTAAATCATGTTAACAGAAATAGTGGATCAACTCTAGATTAATAGTCTATAAGACTTCCATAGTTCCATACAAAGTGTATGATAACCAAATGTAAGCCTTGATCACATACACAATGCATCGGGTTCACCAACGATAATTAAAATAAAATCCCTTAATTAAATCAAATGAATGGAATCAAAAGTTAAATCCTTATACTTTACTTGCAACAATATACAACTATGATTTGGGTGAATTGTTTTGTAATGAAGCTTTGTAAGCCAATAATAAAAATTATAATAAATAGGACTTGACCAGATATAAAAATATATTTAAATCACCTAAAGCTTAGTGATTCTCAAATTATCGGTTTTATCAAAATCAATTTATTTATAGAGAAGAAATTCACATTTTACCAAAATTTAAAAAATATTTCAAGTGGGTGTATACTCACAAAAATACAATAGGTTCCCGTCTAAGAGGGTTCTTTCACCTGTGACAATTTTAAGCTCCTCACCTGTAAAATAGTTCGATCACCAGTGGCGGAGCCAGCTCATTCATTGAGCTAGGGCCAACAAAAATTTAAGTGAGACCTAACATTAAATTTTATCGAGAAACTTAACCACAATTTTTTGAATTTTTGCCTGGGCCAAGGTCCCACCCTTCTCCTAAGTGGCTCCACCACTGGCGATCACAATGTTAGACTTCCTACCTATAATTGCCTGATGCATTATTCGTGTGGACAATGTTTATATTTTTATTTCTTTATTATATAACTTGTTTTGAAACCTTATATGTTATTAATCTATAAGTTCTTTGTTACCAAAAAAAATAAAAAAAATCTAAAGGTTCTTATTATTTCTATAAGCTCTTGATTAATTGTAATGTTTTGATAACCTGAATATATTATGAAGATAATTAGGCTTGAAAGACTAATTGGTGATAAGATTAAGTTTAGTCTATGCATCGATCATGAATCTCAGATTGGGTCTAGACAAAATTGGTTTTAGGGGGATGACTTTTTTAGAACATTGTCGCTAACAATATTAGATATTGGTGCACCTTGATTTATTTATAAAATGGGAGCCTGATTGATTTATATTTATAGGTAGGAAGTCTAACATTGTGATCGCCAGTGGCAGAGCCACTTAGGAGAAGGGTGGGACCTTGGCCCAGGCAAAAATTCAAAAATTTGTCACGTTTTGAACATGGCTAAATAATTGTGGTTAAGTTTCTCGATAAAATTTAATGTTAGGTCTCACTTAAATTTTTGTTGGCCCTAGCTCAATGAATGAGCTGGCTCCGCCACTGGTGATCGCACTATTTTATCAGGCTCGCTAATGATAAGTAAAACAGACTCTGAATCAAATTGAATGAGTGAAATCAAAAGTTAACTCTTTGACTTTCATGCAAAAACATACAATCACCGTCAAAGTGATTTGCTATAATTATCAATGAGCAAATAATGAAAACTATAATAAGCGAGACTTGGCAAGACATAAAATCAATATTTAAGTCAAACTATAAACATGAGAGATTTTCAAATTGTTGTTTATAACAAATCATTTCAAAACTAACACTTTGATGAAAGTTTAGGGTTGAAGAGACTATTGTCCATGAATGATGCTTTCATTGGGAAGCTTGCTTGACTAATTTACACTTATCCTATGTAGCACCGATACGACACGTGACACGACACGACACGACACTCCGACACGTCAATCCTAGAAAATTATGAATTTCGACACGTTGGGACATGTTTTAATATTAAATAATATTTTTAATTTATATAGTGTATATTTCATTTAAGATTTAATAATTTAACAAAAAAATGAAACTAAATTAATAATACCCATCAACACATTATAAAGATGGAAGCTTTAATAAAAAATAAGAACTGAGATGAGAGAGATATAATATCATATAGAGAGATCAAATCATATTAGAGAGAGATCAGAGAGAAGGAGATACAACAAGAGCATAATAGGAATTGACAACAATGAATGATGCTGAGATGATATCTTATTTACTTAAAGAGAAAAAAGACAAAAAAAAAAATAAAATTGATATGATCAGGTGGAAGCTTTATTAATATATTTTGATTTTTTAAAAAAAAAAAAATTAAAAAAATTTAAAAAAAAATACGAAAATGTCATTTGACCGTGTCGGACACGGTCAAATTCGCGTGTCGGAATGGTCAACGTGTCGGAAAAAGTTGACCGCGTGTCCGACATCGTGTCGGAGCGTGTCGCCCGAACACGACTCTTCCTGCTTTTACAAGTGTCTGTGCTTCCTTGCACTTATCCCCACAGAGTTATGGGTCCAAGTTCTCTGTACCAAGTATAACACTCATGGAGATTAAACTAATATTTTCCAAGCTAAAAATGGAGACTCTAGACTATGGAAGCATATAGGTACAATATGGAAGAAGATTGAAGAACATCTTACCTGGGAAATTGGTAATGGTTGTAGCATTTAATTCTAGCATGATAAGTAGATGCATCAATTTGTTAAGCTTATTGATCATGTTTCAAGACCTATCCCTTAGGAAGAAGTGGGAAAAATGGTGGACTATATAGATAGTCATGGAAATTGGAAACTAGAAGCAACATCTGAATGGCTCCCTGAGAATATCATTCTTCTCATCAGAAGCCTACTCCCTCCTAACCATCATGATAGGCTAGACCACATTGGATGGAATACAGCCAACACTGTAGAGATATCAATCAAAGGGTTATATGGGGTGTTAAATGGTTTGGATTGTGACCAACATGAGAACTCGATTGTAAATGTTATTTTCCTAAATGTGGGCTCTATTTTTTTTGTTGGTCTTTTCTAATTGGTATTGGCCCAATGATATTGCTACTGATATATGCCATTTAACGTTTTTGAGGCCCATGAAATGTGGTTATCTGGTTTAGTTAGATAGTAAGCAACACAAAAAGAAAAAACACTGCAGTTTGGCATATATGATGCCTTAATATCTAATGACCTCTGGTGACTCATTGATGATGTCGCATAATTTTCTTGATACTCTGATAGCTCTCTTGTTTCTCTGTTACTCTCTCAAAAAGCTCTTGTCAGGCGGGTCTATGGGGAAGTCCGTGGCGAGACGTGGTGTCGGACTCACTTGATGTACTTGGAGTAACTTGGCTCATTGGTGGTGGTCCCCCGCCACAGGCTTTTCCCTGGACCCGCCTGACAACTCTCTTTAGGGTTTGTGAGAAAGAGATATTTTTGTCAAAAAATCTTGCTCTTAGAGTGGTTATTTCGATTGGCTATTTTGGAGAACCTTGTTCATCGCGACAAGGTGAACATTTTGATAGGTACAATTTCATGTTTGTTGCTCAAGGACAGGAGTGGCCAATCTTGTGAGGAAGATCGTTGAAGCTGCTGGTGGAGAGCTTGTAGATCATGTATAAGGAACTACATTTTTGGTGCTGGTTCACGAAGATTGATGATATCTACTCAACCTTGTGATCTGATTTCTTGTTTAGTGCTTACTGTTCTTGAATCTTGATGTTTGTTTTATCAAGTTTCTGTAGTTGATGATCTATTGATGTAATGGTTTCTCCATATGCCTTAATTTCTCTATCATTGTATCTGTATGCTATAACTCTGTACCTGTGATTCTTGATTTCTGAATAAAGTGTGATCTCATAGGGCGTTTAACCCTATATAGGCCCTAGGACGTAGGAAATTCATTAATAACCTATAAAATCCCTATGTATTCTTTTTGTTATTTATGTTTCTTTTTGCTCTTGGTTTGTTCTGGTCTTTATTGTTTGGGAAAAACATTCCCAGAATTTCAACATCGGCCTTGTGGAGTAATGTATGTAAGTGGAAGGGTTCCAGCAAATCAAAATATTTCTCTGGCGGGTCCTTCATGAACGACTCCCAACAAGGTGCAGGATGAACCATCTAAACCTAGGTCCAACTTGTTGGGTATGGCTCATACTTCACATGATGATGTTGGCCCTAATTGTCGGGGTCAGCAGAAAGGCAACTGGGGTCCCGCTGTTTAGGCCTCTGTTTCTATTGTAATTTTCTTAGCAGTTTGGGCTTGGGCCCATGAATAGCTGCTGTTAGGGTTTCTTGTAATCCTATTTATATTTTCCTTGTAAACCGAGAGACTTGTAACGAGTGGCGGTGAGGTGAATATAGTACAGATAAGCTGGACGTAGCCTATATTGGGTGAACCAGGGTAAATCATCGTGTCAATCTCTCTACTCTTATCTCTTTTTCTGTTTTCTCGATTCTGTGTGATTGTCGATTTCCAACACAACTACCTACCTGGTGTGTCAAGAGGAAGGTGATAGCATCATTCATTTGGTTTAGGATTGCTCTTCAATTTGTAGGGCATGGCTCGTAATGGTCCCAAGTAATTTGTTGTTTTAATTTTATTTTATTTTACTGATGAGATGAAGAAGTGGATTAGTGGCAGCTTAAAACTCAATGTCAAGGTTTGGAATAATATAGCATAGCACACGACCTTTATAACCACTTGATGGTTGCCCTGGTCATGGAGAAATGCAAAAGTACATGGATCAAGCGCAGACAATTTCAATACAAGGAGTTTGTTGTAAAATTAAAAGCTTAGGAAATCCATGCGACGTTTATGGTGTATGATGGGATCCATCCTAAGCTTTCATATACAATGTTTTTATTCATTCGGACCTGCTTTAGGAGGATTGGTTAAAGGTGAACACAAACGAGACAATTAGAAGATCTCTTGGCATAACTTCATGTGCGGGTGTTATCAAGATTTTAGTAAGTAAATGGATTCAAGAATTCGCACACCTAATTGACATGTGTAACACACTCATTGCTAAATTTTGGAGAATTCTTAAGGTAGTGTTTGGTTCGAAGCTTTTCAATATTTTCTTAGCAAAGTGAGAACGGGTTTCTTCCTTCTCCACGTTTGGTAAATGGATTTGGTGTCTCTTGCCCATCAATGATGTTTGTCTAGCAATCCATGATAACAAATGAAATCTGGATTTGAAAAGTGTTTGGAAAGCCTTTTGTGAAGGTGGTTTTGTCCATAGAAAGCGGATAACTGAAAAATGGTGGGAAATGCATGACCAATTTACCCCTCCAATCTTAACCACACGTCAGTAAAGTTTTTTCGTGGACTACCCCAAAACCATGTATCATTTTGACAAAACTTGAGATGCGAGTTGAGGAATTTCATCACACATTCAGAAATAAAGGGTTATTTATAAAAGGGTTATTTTGTAATTTTACTAAATTTACCCATCAATATTTTATCCTCAACCAAACACACATTCAGAAATTTTACTCAATTTTTCCAGTAAAATTTTGTCCAACCAAACAACATTATTGAAAGTGATTCTACCACAACAATTTATTACCTCACCAAGAATGATGATGTAGCTCACGAGTCTCATTTAGATATTCGAGTACAGGCATGACTCACTAAGGACTCGAGGATTTGTCTTACTCTTACATATTGTGAAGGAAAATTCTGTATAAATTAACTATCAAATATACCTCTAAATAATATAGATAAAAATGACTTCTATATATTTTATGGGCTTTATTAATCTCATGTGACATAAGAGAAACTCTCTTATGTCATAGAGATAGTTATGAGTGGGACCCACTCACTTAAAGAAAAAAAAAACAATACGGAAGTCGATATATGTGCAGGAGAGAAAAATACTCTCCTACAACATAAGATAATATTTTTCCATATTTTATTCCCCTCCACTAGGTATTAACCTTTTATTTTATGCTGATTTAACTTCTTAGCATATTTTCTCATGGTTTGTTAAATTAAGTTAGGGAAAAAGAAGAATAATGTTGTAGGAAAGTTGTTAGGTTATTAGGTTATGTTATAGAGATAGGGATTGTGGGACCCATAATTATTTTCAAAAAAACAAAACAAGTGTGGGTCTCACAATCCCTATCTCTATAACATAACCTAATAACTTTCCTACAACATTATACTTCTATTTCTCACTAGGTTATGCTATAAGGTGTTTTGCCACTGTATATTACAAAAAAAAACAAAAACAAAAACTCCACATGATTTGAGAACAAAACTTTTGCTAGGTACAACTTTCGTATGTTATTAAATGCCTTAGGATTAGGGGTGTTAATGGGCCGAGCCGAGCCGAGCTTTGATCTTAACGGGCCAAGCCTGTATTTAAATGTGTCAGTTTGGCCTTAGCCTGTTACCTGTTACGAATATAATATTAGACTGTGGCCTGGTTCGTTTACAAAAAATAAAAGTCTGGCTCAAGCCTGTGGCCTGTTTATTTATTAAAAATAAAAACCTTACCTTCCAATTTGTAGCAGTATTTAGCCCATTAATCATGCACTGATATGTATTTTTTTGTAAGAAAATAATAGTTGTTTCTTTTATAATAAAAAAACATTAATATTAAGAAATCAAAATAACAACAACACTTTTACTTTATTTTACGTTGCTTTTCCTTAATTTTCTTCCACATTCTAGATTTTTTACATTAAATTTTCTTCCACATTCCTTAATATTCTAGATTTTTTACACTAAATTTGAACCCCACCAATAAATTTTCTTCCACATTTTACATTAAATTTTCTTCCACGGTCGCCGCCATAAGCATCATTATAAGCCGTGGAATCCGCAGGGCTTATAAAAATAGATGATGAACATGACTTCATTTACCTGTTGGTGGGACGATGACTTAGATCAGGGAGAAGAGATAGAGCAGAGACAGAAAATTGAGAAAAGGATGTTGAAATGATTAATATAAAAATATAAAAAATAAATAAATTTAATGTATACGGGCCAGCCTCCAAGGCTTCAAGGCCGGGCTTGGCTATGGAAGCCTGAAGCCTTTTAAATAAAAAGGCTTTTGCATGAGTTTAAGTCTGGGCTTAATAATAAAAAAAGACGAGCCGAGCCGAGCCGAGCCGAAACGGGCCGGGCCTAAGGCCCCTGATAGGCCAGGAGCCTTATTATCACCCCTACTTAGGATCCTAGGATTACAAAATTTTATATATATGTCAACAATTTTTTTTCCATCAATCAATTAAAGTAGATATATAATTTAAAAATGAAACGAGATAAAATGAATAACAAATTCTCCAGCATCCATCATAATATTTCATTACATGCACATTATTAAACATTATTAATTATAAATGTTTTATTTCAAATAAGTAGCCTATAAAATAAGATTATTTTAAGATATAAAAATAAAGGGTTTAAATTGTCTCCTTTTACATGAGACAATTATCTGATGCTAGTGAGACATAAAAAGTTGTGCCATCCTTTTTTTAAAAAAAAAAAAATAGTAGGACCCATATAATTTGTTTCTATGGCATGATACAAACTATCTTCTTTTAAAGGAGATTAATAAACCCCAAAAATAAAATAATAAATTTACATGAAAAATTGTAATCATTTCTTTTTTATTTTTATAATTATCATGTAACTCTCTTAATATAAAACAAAAAAAAAAAATCTACATAATGGGAATACATCCAAACGAGGCCTTAGCCAAGACGCTCATAAGCGTTCCCCGACGCCTCAACGGCCGGACCAGTTCCCAGCAACTCTCTCCGCCGTCACCTTCCGCCGGAAACTTCGGCAGCGGCATCGGCTCCCTCCGTTCCTGCCTCATCTTGATATCACTCAGATCCATTTGTAACGGAAACTTCACAGTTCCAAACATACCGGTATAACACTTCCGATCACTGCTACTCCTCAGGCACCGGTTTTCCCTGCCGGACGGAGACCTGAGCCAGGCAACGAACCCATTGGTCCGACCGGAAAACTCCGATCTCAACGGGAACGGGTTTTCGCTTTCCCTTCTTGTCTGCAGCGCTGAACCGGGTTCGGTTCGGCGAGTTATGACTTTGCCGCAGAAGACGACGTCGTTTGGGACTGAGCCATAAGCAGCTGTTGGGAACTCAAAGTCGGAGCGACCCGTGCCCGGAAGAGAAACGGGTCCGGATTCGGGTCCAACTAATTTCGAGTAGCGTTTCATTTAAATAAGTGCGCAACAGTAACAATGAAAGTGTCGTTCTGTTTAAGAATAAAGTGAAAAAGCGGAAAGAGGGTTTGAAGGAGCTGTGAATGTTTGGTAGTGAAACAGAGAACCAAAGAGAGAAAGATATATATAGTTGAAGGAAAAAGAACAAAAGAGTATGTTACGTTAATGTTACGAGGTTTGTTTCTAGAACGCAGAGAGAGAGAGAGAGAAAAAATTGAATGGGTCATGTCCTCGTTAAGGGAGTAAGTATTCTAGAAAGCAAGAGCCGGAAGATTTTATTTAAAAAAAAAAAATGAATAAATAAATACACGATTGATTGTGTAAAGATATATTGACAACAATTTAATCCTTATTAGTTTAAAATAAGAGTGTGATGTTTGTTATTTTAAATGACAAAAGTTATGTCATTTTAAGAAAGATAAAAACATAAGGAATGAAAATCATGAGAGAGAAAGTGGATGATTTTTTTTAATTTAAATTTTAAATAAAAAAAAATTATTATGTGTCTGTATCTCTTTTAAAATGACATAATTTTAAGTCATTTAAAATGACAAACACTTTTTCCTTAAAATAAACATAAATTTAAGGAGGGAAATTGATATTCAAAAATATATTAAAAAACTAAATTGTGTTTCGAGTGGTTAGAGATCCCATATCGCACTTGGAAATTTTCATTATAGTTGTGAAATCTTCATGATGATGATGCATTGGTTGATGAGATTTTTAGGATTTAAAAATTTCAGGTTAAAATAAATAAAAACATAAATTTGTGTTATTTTAAATGAAAGTATTATATTTTAGTAATTTTTTACCTTTTCTCTCATCCACAATACTCTTATTTTTTATTTTTTTCTAATTTTTGGATAAAAGAGAATATAAAAAATATTAAATATGCACTAAAATTACAGTAATTTCATTTAAAATGACACAAACTTATATCTTTTAAAATGATAAATATTTTTCCCTTAAATTTATTATCACTTGAAAAGAATAATATTTTTAGCCAAATATATACAAAGTATAACGAAGTTATTAAGTTATTAGTCAGAACAATATTTATTTTAAATATTGAAAAGCTAAATTCATGTTTAATTTAAGAATAATTTTTTATTAAAATTAAAAATGAGCTCATGTAGCATTAAAATTTAGAAAGTAGATAGAATAAATGTAATTAGATGAGTATAAATTTTTAATTTTAGTGAGAGTAGCACCTAAGTATTCAGTGCTACACAAGTACAAAAAAATTTACCTCTAATTTAGAGTACCAAATTAATATTCATAAATTAAAGCATATTTTTAAAGGATTAATTCTTCTTCTTCTTTTTTGTTAATTTTGGCTTACTAGACGTTTTTGACTTTGCTCTGCTATGGTCTATGGATGGGTTCATTTTCATTTCTATACATATTTTAATGAGTTGTAGGCATTTGGCCGTAAGCATTCCGCGTGAAAAAAAAGTCTATTTATTTCTAGACTTAATCAGCAGAGAGAGGAAACTGAGCACTCACGGAAAGGACTTTCTCGCCTGGGAAGTGGGAAGATTGACTTGAACTTAGCTTAGTTGTTGTTTTTTTTTTTTTTCTAAAAAAAAAATTGCATTGTTCTGCGTGAGGCAGATGTGTCCGATCGTAGATCGGATGTTTGATGTTTGATGTTTGATGTTTGATTTAGAGCTTTCTTTCTAGATATCCATGAGTTAGGTATATTGGAGACAGCGAATTACTTCACACTATATGATGGTCTTAGCTAGAAGGAGTGTATGTGCACTGTCGTGATTGCATAAAATAGGGTTTGAGAGATCTGTCATACTTGTGGTCTTTAACTCCTATTTATAGAGCTTACCTTTGAGCTTGTACTGATTGGGCTTCTCGTAGGCATGAGCCTTTCCCAGGTCCATAACATGCATAAACATTGTATTTGAGCTTAAACCACCTCTTTTTTGTGTTTGTGAAGACAGACAGAGGCGGATCTAGCAAGGAGAGAAGGGGGTAAGTGCCCACCCTTAAATATGATTTAAAAATATAAAAAAAAAAATTTCTTAAAATTCAAGTTTTTCAAATTTAATTTTGGGGTAGGATATTATAACAACCAATTAGGGTTACTGTCAATGTTACTACCAATCAATTTCACCGTTAGATCGTTTATGCTGATACAACGATTATATTTATTTTCATCTTTGTATGGTTATGATTCTCCATATTTAATACTTTATATTTATTTTCACCCTTTGTATGGTTATGATTTCCTATATTTAATGCTTTTACATTAAATATGGGGATCATAAAGATGAAAATAAATTTAACCGTTTGATCAACATAATCGATCTAACAGTGAAATTGATTGGTAGTAACCCTAATTGGTTGTTACAATATCCTACATCTTTAATTTCCCTCTTTCTAATTTATTTTCCTGTGAGTTTTTTTTTTCTACTTCATCTTCATTATCCAAACTTAATCTAGATTTAGATCTAAACCAAACCCAGCCAGCCGGCAGCTGCTCGTAAATCGCATTCAAGTTCAGACCTTATTAAGTGCCCACCCTTTGTTATTTTTCTGGATAGAAGCATTATACTATAGACCTTGATACTAGATTTTGATGCTAGGGTAATAACAATGTTGGAGGTGGTGGCATGCCAGTAGTAATTTGTAAGGTTATTAGTGTGACAGGCAGACATAATATAGATTAAATTGTTTGGTGGTTTAATAAGGGTCAGAATGTAAATCTATAAAACAAATTGTTGCATATACGTTAACATCTATCTACCCATATTTCAAGTAAATCACTGTTCAATATCTTTAACCAAATCAGATGATAATTCAATTGGCGTCAGAAAATTAAATAAATGAGATTTAAAGCCTTAATTTCGAAACTCAACCCGAACCAGATTAGTCACAAAACAATGAACCAATTAAAATATTTCTGAAAAACAAGAGCTGGAAGTTTCTAATGCTAGAGGTATGGGAATGAAAAGGTATTGTGGAAAGCAAGAGCTGGAAGTTTTTATCTTTTATTAAATATAAATAAATATACCGTTGATTAAAGATACATTTACAACAATTTAACCCTTTAGTAGTTCAAAATAAACATAAATTTAAGGATGAAATTGATATTCAAAAACATATTAAAAAAGCTAAATTATGTTTGAAGTGGTTAGAGATCCCTTATTGCACTTGGAAATTTTCATTATAGTTTCATTGATTGTTAGGACTAAGTGCCTATAAGCAATCGAATTCATATATACTTATATTTAGTAAAATTGAATAATTATACTAAATATAATTAAAAAATAAAATTAAGTGAATACTTATATATATATATATTCTGTATACATATATAAAATATGTATAGAGGATATTTGCTAATATATGTATATCTAATGAGTAATATAATACTAAATCAATAAAAAAAAATTAAGAAATAATAGAATCAAGAGTACAAATAGAATCTGATAATCAATAATATAAGAAATTTAGAATTAAATAAACGGATTGATTTCGCTTTTTATTATTGTAAGAAGCATATGTATGATTATACAACTTTTTTTTTTATTCTTAACACTCTTTGAGCTCGAGTATTATCTTCTTACTATTTTTCTGTGTGTTTTAATTCGATTTTTGTCTCATTCTTTTTTTGTGTCTTATTTATAGCTTTTCATCTCCTTAAAAATAGAATTTTAACCAAACAAAATTTTATAAAAATTCTTATTGTAAACAGGCTTTTATCATAATAAAAAAAGAAGAAGTTAATAGGTAAAAGCTCTTAGGAGGAGATTTTTTTAAAATGTATATCAATTTTTTTTGGAGCTCTCATATTTATTTTATAATTTTACCCTTATTATAAATATGTATTTATAAATTTTATCTTTTATCCTAATAATCCATCAGATTATTTCATATTTCTCACAGCTTTATATAATCACTAAATAGCTTTTATTTTATTTTTTAAACTTTTTTTTAACTTTAAGGAAAAAAAATGTCAAACAAGCTATAAGTAAGGGGTAACGGTTTTTTTTTATTTAGTAAGTTTAATTCGGTTCAATTATTGTTAAATTTACATGGGAGGCTGCTCTTCCAATATTATTTTTTTCATTTTTAAAATTCAAACACAAAATTTTTATTAAAAGGAACAAGCACCATGTTTCTTCAACAAGTAATTATTGATAGATTAATGTCTCCATACAAAAGTATTAAGAAAGTGTTTGTATCAAAAGAGTGTGGGTATCTCTTCATTACTTTGTGCTTAAGTTATTGGTCCAAAACAATATTCATTTGAAATTTGAAAAACCAAATTCAAGTCTAATTCGAGAATAATTTTTTTATTAATCGTGTAGTGTATCTTTACTTAAAAATTAGAAATAGGCTCATGTAGGATTAAATTTTTTTTTAAAAAAAATAGATAAAATAAATGTAATTAGATGAGTCATGAGTTTCTAAAATGAATATTCAGTCCTACACAAGTACAAAAAATTTATCCGTAATTTAGAGTACAAAATTAATATTCATAAATTTAAGCATATTTTTAAAGGATTAATTTATTTATTTATATTTTTTTTGGCTAACTAGAAGTTTTTTGACTTTACTCTGCTATGGATGGTTTCATTTTCATTTCTACTTATATTATAATGAATCGCAGGCATTTGTGATTTAGCATTCCGTGTGAAAAAAGTCTTTATTTCTAGACACAATCAGCAGAGATACGAAACTACCAAGTGCCATATCAAGGAAAGGACTTTCTCGCCTGGGAAGTGGAAAGCTTGACTTAACTTGGCCTTGTCGCTTTTTTTGAAAAAAAAAAATGCATTATAATATGGGAGTTACTATAATAATGTCATGTTACTTGAGATAATACTTTTATTTGGGTGAAACAAATATATGGAGTTTACAATTTAAACAAAAAAAAAAGTTGGTACAAAATTTGATGGGTATATAATATAAGATAGTTATCTCCAATAACATAATATAAATATTTTCCTTATAATATAGACCTTGAACAAGCTTTTGATGGTGGGGGTAACAAGTAACAACAATGGTGGAGGTGGTAATACTTTAGAAGGTTATTAATGTAAAAGGCAGGCATACTATAGATTTAAGATGGATTATTAGGATAACAGAAAAAATTTATAAATACAAATTTAGAATAAAGATAAAATTATAAAATAAATATAAGAATTTCAGAAATCCGACATATATCTAAAAAAAGTTCCTCATAAATTATTATTTTTTCTTTATTATAAAAAAGCTTTTTTATAATAACAGCTTTTAGAAAATTATATTTGGTTAAATTTCTACTTTTAAGAAGAAAAGAAGTTAAAAATAAAATGTCAAATAGGCACTTACCTGGTAAGTGGTTAGTAAGGGACAGAATCTAAATCTACAAAAACAACTTGCTGCATTTACGTTTATATCTACCATTTCATGTAAATTACTGTTCAATATATTTAACCAAATGCTGGAACTTAGATTATCATACCAAAATCAATTGCTAAATGAAATCTAATTTATTCTTTTATTTTCTTAGGGACAAAGCTATCTGCAGTGATCGGTTAAGTAGCTTAGCATCTCCAAAAATGTCAAGTTGTTAGTTAAGATAGTAAATGCTTTCCGTGGATGAAAGGTTTATCTGTAGCTATCGCCCTAGGGCTTTTGCTCCATATTTTATCTCATTGTGTACACAATTTATTGTCAAGAGGATGAATATTACATGCTCCAATCTTCTCGATTGATTTGTGTTGGTATTGCTTATTAATATTACATTTATAATCCATTGATATGGTAGATGGGGCAACTTCTTCTGGTGAATACATATCACATTAATGATCTGATAGACATCTCTCAAATAGAAATCATTTCAATTCCTATTATCTCTTAAAAAGAAGTGAACTTTAGTCAAAAAGTTATTGATCTAGTCGCTATGAAGATTTTGGTCTACCCAATTAAAATTTTTGGTCTACCCAATTAAAGTTATTGATCTAGTCGCTATGAGAGTTCATTAAAATTTTATCACTTTTATTGCACAACTTTATCTCCAAAATGGATTCTCACAAGACACAGACAACCTGGGAAGATTACAAAGAATCTGGCTGTGCTCCAACAAGCTCATCATCCCCATCAAGGAGAACATTCACGACATTATTCGGTGTTTTTTTTTTACCTGCGTAACACTCCCGGATGGTTTCGTTGTAATTGAACACATTCACGACATTATTCGGTGTTTTTTTTGTTTTACCTGCGTAACACTCCCGGATGGTTTCGTTGTAATCGAAACCATATATATAGCCATAAGTCTATAGAAGAGAACAACACTCCAAATCAGATACATGTCCAGCTCATGTGTAACTCATAACCGGAGTACTTAAAACAGAATTGAGAAAAAAATAAAAGAGAAATAGTTGACAAAACTTCCTTATAAATTAAATTCAATTAAAACATCCCTCAGCAGCAAAGGAACATACTAAAACCCTATGGCTGCCTGTGAAAAACAGACTCTAACATTAAAGCAAAAACAGTACTCTCAAAAATAAAAAACTGGAATGAAAATTGACCATCGCCGATCAAGAACCCAGTTTTGAAAGCTATGGCTGCATGAAATCGGCATAAACTTGAAAATATAACTGGTAAAACAAACACCTAGGACTCTCATAGGATAAACTACTGTAACAGAACATGTAACAGAACAACTGTCTTCTGTAACCATATTTATGATTTCAAGTAGCAGCAGAAATAAGAAGATGCAATCACTTCTTCTTCTGGGCAGCCTTGGTGACTTTGGCTCCAGAGGGATCCTTCTTCTCCACACTCTTGATGACTCCAACAGCCACAGTTTGACGCATGTCCCTCACGGCAAAACGACCAAGGGGAGGATACTCAGAGAAAGTCTCAACCACCATGGGCTTGGTAGGAATCATCTTAACATAACCTGCATCTCCATTCTTCAAAAACTTGGGCTCCTTCTCAATCTCCTTACCAGATCGCCTGTCAATCTTGGTGACGAGTTCAGCAAACTTAACAGCAATGTGAGAAGTGTGGCAATCGAGCACAGGTGCATATCCATTTCCAATCTGGCCAGGATGGTTCATGATAATGACTTGGGATGTGAAGTTGGCAGCTTCCTTGGCAGGGTCATCCTTAGAGTTGGAGGCAACGAAACCACGCTTGAGATCCTTGACTGCAACATTCTTCACGTTAAATCCTACATTGTCACCTGGAAGAGCCTCTGTGAGAGCCTCGTGGTGCATCTCCACAGACTTAACTTCAGTTGTCAGTCCAGTGGGACCAAAAGTCACCACCATACCAGGCTTCAAGACACCAGTCTCAACACGTCCAACTGGCACAGTACCAATACCACCAATCTTGTAGACATCCTGCAATGGAAGCCTCAGAGGCTTGTCTGTGGGTCTCTTGGGCTCATTGATTTGGTCAAGAGCCTCAAGGAGTGTTGGGCCCTTGTACCAGTCAAGGTTGGTGGACCTCTCAATCATGTTGTCACCCTCAAAACCAGAGATGGGAACAAAGGGAATCTTGTCTGGGTTGTAACCAACCTTCTTCAAATAGGAAGATACTTCCTTCACAATTTCATCATACCTAGCCTTAGAATACTTGGGTGTGGTGGCATCCATCTGTAACAAAGATTGAAACCAAAGTCAGAAAATCTAAAACTTTGCTCAAGAAATAACAAAAAACACATCAAGTCAATTTAGACCAAGAAAACCTAGACTTATTATACCTTGTTACAGCAACAGATCATCTGCTTGACTCCAAGAGTGAAAGCAAGCAGAGCATGCTCACGCGTCTGTCCATCCTTGGAAATACCAGCTTCAAAACCACCAGTTGTGGAATCAATGATAAGGACAGCACAGTCAGCCTGGGATGTTCCTGTGATCATGTTCTTGATAAAATCACGATGTCCAGGTGCATCAATGACTGTGCAGTAGTACTTGGTGGTTTCAAACTTCCACAGAGCAATATCAATGGTAATCCCTCTCTCACGCTCAGCCTTGAGCTTGTCGAGCACCCAGGCATACTTGAATGACCTCTTGTTCATCTCAGCTGCTTCTTTCTCAAACCTCTCGATAACACGCTTGTCAATACCTCCTAGCTTGTAGATCAAGTGACCAGTAGTGGTTGACTTCCCAGAGTCGACATGTCCAATGACCACAATGTTAATGTGAACCTTCTCTTTACCCATGATGTCTTAAACTGGAATCAATTCAAAACATTTGCAAGTCAGAATTCACATTAATTCAAAATTAATAAATCACAAAAAGCAAAATAACAACGTAGAATTCACCTTAGCACATTTATAGTTAACAACAATAAATTCAAAACAGTTCAGCCAAGCAAAATTTTATCTAACAAACAGATAAATCAGATCTGCAACAACCGCATTCCCATCATAAAACACACATCATTATCCACAATGTTTTAAATTAAGCTAAAATATAAATAAACAAAAAAAAAACAATTTCAAAAATTAAATTTCAAGAACTTCACAAAATATTAAAAAAAATCTACTGAATCCAATGATGTTCACATATATCATGAAAGATTAAGCAGACTTTATACTAAAACATAACAAAAGAACAACATAAGATCAAAACCTCTAACAAGAACAGCATGTTATCAACACTCTTCCTTGAATGCTGTTTCCAAACTCAAACCCTCATAGACGTGACCCTCGAATCACAAGATACAGTACAAAGGAACAACCTTCTAATAAAAAAAAGCACAAACTAAAATCCAAGACTGAACTCCACAGATCCAGATTTACACAACAAAAACATCATAACCTCGTAACTTGTCAAAAGATGTTGCATGATTTTAACACAAAATCATCAGATCTGCGACCGCTCAAAGCCGAAACAACCAATAATAGAGTAATAGGTCACAAAACACCAACGAAAACAAAATTCTAAAAACATAGAAAACAAAACATTCGCATAACAAAATCTTAAGAAACATCATCGGACACTACGAAAAAGCAAGAGACAGAGATCGAATCGAAGAGTGTTACCTCAACGAGAAACCACGGCTGCTCTCGTTCAGAATGAGACTGAGCTATAGAGAAAGTATCAGGGAAAAAACAGGGTTTGTAGATTTTTATAGCTAGGGATTTCGTTTTTCGTTTCCGAAAATACCCTTCCTTTTCTTTTGGGTTTCCTGATATGCCCCCGCGCCTCTTTATTTGAACGTACCCGTTGTCCACTCGTTTGGGAAGGTGGGTATGATTAACGCTCTTGGCTTTCTAATTCATCTTGCGGGTTTTGCTACGCACGAGCTTTGGATTAACGAAGGCTTTGGTTTTAGTGGGCTCGAGTCCAGTTCGAAATAGGAAGGTGTTATATCCTACGTTACACCAACACCGATACGGGTAGGAGTGATAAACGAGTCAGGGGCCTTTGGTTCGGTTCGTGAATGTCTGAGCTTACATGTCTAAAATTGGTTGTTGGCACAAGGCTTGAACTTGTATAAAGCTCGTTTAATAAAAAGGTCTCAGACTCTAATTCAAAAGTTCGGCATCAGAGCCTCTCAGACCGACCTAGTACATTATTTTTATTTTTTATTTTTTTTTATACTACTTGTAATAGTTCTCTCTTTCTCCTCAATCTATTTCATCCAATTTTATTGGTTAAATAGAGTTTTTGAACGATTTTGTTCTATATTATGTTGCTTGGATATACCTTGAATTTATAAATATTTATGAAATTACTAGTATTATTGATTATATATTCTGTTTGGATAAATTTTTATTGTCTTATTTTTTTAAAACAGGCTAACAGGCTAATCCAGACTTTTATTTTTTGTAAATAAGACAGGTCACATGCAATAATTATATTTATGATAGGTAACAAGCTTGGTCAGGCTGACTCGTTTAAATACAAGCTTAGCCTTTTAAGAACAAAGTTCGGCTCGGCTCGTTAACACCCCCAGACACGGGACATGGGATACGATACAACACGATACTCCGACACGTTAATTTTAAAAAATGTTAAATTTCGACACGTTAGGACACGTTTTGATATTATATAATATTTTTAATTTATGTAGTATATATTATATTTAATATTCAATAATTTAACAAAAAAATAAAACTAAACTCATAATATCCATCAATTTTGCAAAGAAACATAAGATATCCCAAATGCTTATATTGAACTCAATAAAATAGTAATCGTGATCCAACAAAACTAATAGTTGGAACTCAAAATTCAACACAAGATAACCTTTGAACTTTTTTTGAGTCTTTGCAACGAGTATTGAAGTGTCAGAGTGTCGGTGAGTGTCAGGAAGTGTTGAACACGACACGTCAAGAATTTTGAAGTGTCGGTGTTTCATAGGTTATACCACGACATTGTGTTGGGAAAGTTACAATATATGACGACATCGTTTTTGCTCATATTCAATGGCCCAAATGTAATTAACTCGAATTCTAATATTTAATGCCCTTGTTTTAAGAATAATTAAAAATTAAAAATAATTGAATTCATTTCTTTTAATTTTAAAATATATTTTCAATTTAATCAAAGTAAATTAAAAATAAAGAAATTTTCATAATATTTATATCTATTTAATTTTTTATTATCCTTAAAAAATAAGTTTATTTTTATTTTTATTAAATATATATTATATAATTTGCACTTAATATATATTTATATTTAAATATTAAATTTAAGTTTTAATATATTTTATAAATTTATTTAAATTCATATTTATTATAGTTTAATGAATTAATTTAAACTCACATATTATATATTTTTAAAAAATTATATATTAAAATTTTTAATAATTTGGATTATATATTTTTATTTGTATTTATATTATTTTATCAAGAAATATAGGTCAAACCTTTTAAAAAAGACATATGGCTTAATTTTAAAAAAGATCTTTTAATATGTACCAAAAAAAATCTTTTAATAAGTCTAAATTATACTATTTTTAAAACGAGACATTCTAAAGGTAGACTAGGCCTTTGACTGGTCGCTGATCCATTTATTCATGTATCTCTAACTCAATTTAGCTTATGTTCAAATCAATTTATCTTGAATTTAATAAACTTTATCGTTGGATTTGGATCTAAATTATAATTAATATTGAATCTTGTTGGAAATAGACACTCACAAATTAAAAATAGATAAGGAAGACAGGTTGAACATGCAGGTCTGACACTACTATCAGACGGGTTCAGGAGGAGCCCGTGGTGGGGGACAACCACCAATTGATTAAGCTACACCACCATATCAAGTGAGTGTGACATGATATCTCAACCCAATACCTTAAGACATTGGGTTTATAAGTCCTACTTATATACATTTTACTTAGTCTATTATCAACCAATGTGTGACTTCATTACACTTGAAAATCTCAACAATCTTTCCCTCAAGTGTGAAACCCAACATTGGTATACTCCCCCTCTTAATCGAGTACCTAAGCCCAAAATACTCAACTTGCCTCCTAGCCAATCACTAGGCTAGCTCAAGCCCAACCCCGTTCTAATACCAAATATTGGAAATTGACACACAAATCGAAAACAGAAAAAAGATAAAGGGAGGAGAGATTGAACACAATGATTTACCCTGATTCACCCAATGTATGTTATATCTAGCTTTCTGTATTATATTCGTCTCACCGGCACTCGTTACAAGTCACTCAGATTACAACAGAATATAAATAGGATTTAAAAAATCCTAACAGCAGCTATTCATGGACCCAAACCCAAACTACTAAGAAAAAGAAAATATAATAAGTCAGAGGCCCACAAGAGTCGTCATCTGTATGCGAAGTATGAACCATACCCAACAAATCTCAATTCAGTAGTGTCTACAAAAGAAACAACCATAAAGAAGTGGCAAATCATTATATACAAGAGAGGTTTGAAGCCAACGAGTGTTTTGTAGACACGCAAGGGGTGACAAATCATTGTGTATACAAAAAATGGCTTGAAGCCAATGGAGATGGTGCATAGTACAATAATAGTAAGCATGCTAAGGTTTCACAAGTGTTTCATACTCAAGAGGGGGGTGAAATGAGTATTAAAAATTTTCGTAAAAGCCCCCTTCTAGTTTCTAAATAATCATTTCAAGCAAATTTTGATATATGAAAAGTTAATCAATACATTCTAACAATCCATGACATATAATATATCCCAATTATAGAATCTATGCTAGCATATACAAGATATCAAAAAAACAATTAAAGTGTTAGAAATAAAGAGTTTAGAGAATTGCAAACACAATATATCCTGGTTCAGTCACCACCACTTGTGATCTACGTCCAGACTGAAGCCACTCGATCAATTCTTTCATTATTCGTCAAGCTTCATGGGTGCTTGACAAACCACTGTAACTTCCAAGCTTTTGGGTGATTGGTAACCTTACAACCTCTAAGTTTACGGGTACTTAGAAACCTTACAATTCTCTACAAATTTACTTATGTATTTGGCTACCTCTCAAATACAATGGGTCTCACAACCCTTTCAACTCAATAATACAAGAAGGAAGTGTTTGAAAATAAATATACACTCTCAAAGGGATATACAACTTGAGGCACTATGGATATTTGGATTTTGATAATATGAGCTCAAATATGTTTGATCTTTGAAAAATATGAAAGAATATGCAAAGGATAGTGTAGAAGCTCTCAAAGTATGCTTAAGATATGTTGTAATGGTGCCCAATTGGTTATGGAGTCGTTGGGAATGTATATATAGTGATTTCCCCAAAAACTAGCCATTTATAGCCGCTATAGGTATTCTGCCGCAATGGTAATTGATTACCAAAGGGAAGGTAATTGATTACCTCAAAGGGTAATCGACTACCAACATTTGGTGATTGATTCCCGACGTGACAACAAGAATATTGTTTCATATTTTGAATATAACTTGAGCTATATTTGTTGGATTGATGTGATGTTGATCTTGTTAGAAAGCTAAATGAAAGATCTACAACTTTTACGAAGAACACAAGATCCAAATCCATCATATGCAATATGAAAAATTGTCTAGAAGATAGAAACCAAATTATGCAGCAAGACAAAAATAATGTTTCGTATTGTTGGCATAACTTGAGTTATTCTTATCAGATTGATATGATTTTATTCTAAACCAAGTAAACTCGACCAAATATCAAGTGGTATTAAGAAGTTTTGACATACATAGCTGTAAAGTTAGTCCATAACAATTATATATATATATATATATATATATATATGTGTGTATATGTATATAAAAGTTGTATGGTTGTATGCCTCAATAAATAATAAGCTGATAATTAAACTACTTGGCCTTGCACCACATATAAATATCTGATATTTAAATTGCGTGGCCTTATGCCAATCTCATATACAAGCTGATATTGAAATTGTATAGCCTTGGCCACTCTAATATAATGCTAAATGTGCGTTTTCCTCACTAGTTGACTTGTGCATAAATTGAGCTTAAGATAAGTGAGGCGTCCCTTACTGTGTCAACTAAACTGTTATACTAGTCATCTAAAGCTACTCTACGGACTCTTAGGCACCCCCTTATGCTACTATATTTGTTTCTGCATATAGCAGTTACTCGTATATCACGACTAATAATAATAACCTAAATTGTATCTATCTTATAATAATAACATAAGCTATGCCGATCATTCTTCTCGTAAACATGTATAATCTATTAATCTCTCGTATAATCTGCAGTTATGATATTCTAACAATAATAAAATGAATTACCATTGATGTTACCTGATTAAAATAAGAAAACCAGATTTTTACAGAGGTGGAACTAAACTGTTATATTAGTCGTCTAAAGCTACTATGCGGACTCTTAGCCCCCCTTATGCTACTATATATGTTTCTGCATATAGCAGTTGCCCATATATAACGGATGAAATAATAACATAAACTGTATCAATGATATAATAATAACATAAGCTATATCAATCATTCTTCTTATAAACATGTATAATCTGTTAATCTCTCATATAATCTAAAGTCATGTTATTGTAATTATAATAAAATTAATTACCATTAACGTTACTTGATGAAAATGAGAACAACATAGTTTTACAGGGGTGGTAATCAATTACATGCACATGGTAATCGATGTGAAGGTAATTGATTACCTCTTATGGTATTCGATTACTTCAAAGAGCATCAGGTAATCGATTATTCATCAAGTAGTAATCGATTACTTGTTGACAGAAACCCATATTTCATCTAGAAATTCATACTATCTCAAGAAATCATGATCTTTCTTGCCTAATAATGGTTTTAACTCATCCATGCATGTCCCTAGTACCTCTAAAAAATAATTTTATACAAAACAAAAGATTTTATCTTGAATTTTTCCAAAACAGTTTCCCCTTTCATGATGAACAACCCACTAAAACATAAACAATCATCAAAATACTACTCTACTCTATGGCATGTCAGTATAAATCGAGTTTTCAAAGTAGAAGAAGTGTTCTACAAGGATATTTACTTGTTGACATTCTAGTATCATAACTTTGGTCTTGTTTTCTTCTTCTACGAGTTGTTATCCTAGTTTTGTTCATTCTTAGACTTGATCTTCAGCCCTTATTTCTAAGTCTTGCTCCCTATTGAAATTTCTAGCAAAAGATAGTAGAGCAAAGAAGGATAGATGGTGGTATGAGAGTTTGGGTGAGTGGGGAGACAAAATAAAATGTTTATGTAAGTAGGGAAAGTGGTGGTGGGCCTGATGGGAAACAAAAGAAAATGGGAAGAAATTTTTTGAAGTGGATGGTGGTGAGCGAAAATCACTAGAAAAAAATTGTTTCAACTACTCCACTATATATTTTTTTCTCTAAAAACTTCTTCAAATTTCATCAGGGAATCGATTACTCATTGAGTAATAATCGATTGCTTGTTGACCGAAACCCGATTTTGTCTAGAAATCACTATCTTTCCTGCCTAATATTGGTTTTATCTCATCCATGCATGTCCCTAGTACCTAAGAAAAATAGTTATACAGTATAAAACAAAACATTTTATCATGAATTTTCCCAAAACAATTTTTCCCTTTCATGATGAACAACCTACTAAAACATAAACAACCATCAAAATACTACTATACCTTATTGCATGTCAATATAAATTGACTTTTCAAAAGAGAAGAAGAAGTGTTCTCTAAGGTACTTGAAGAATCAAAGTGATGATGTGGTTGCCACGTACTCAAAGTTAATACCTTGATGATTCCACATCTACATAGTTTTGATGATAACAAACAAACTCAAAGAGGAATGCTCAAAGACGAAGCAACATCCAAAAGAAATCAAACAAATTTGAAAGCATGCAAATCAAACATCAAACCAAGTCAAAGATCTCAATGGTATATTCATTTAGGACTTAGAATTAATATGTAAAGGTGTATAGATTCTAGCATTGCATGAGCTCAAGTCATAGATTTAGTTACCTAATCATAAAGTGCTTAAAGAACCTTGATCTAACAAGTCAAACATGCATTACAAGGTCTTTGATATAACTTAAGCACGAAGCAGCCTTTACACATTGCAATCACACTTATTCATGATCCTAATTTGCTCCTTTATTTTTAAAAGAATGCATTTTCAAAGAAATGACAAAATAAATGGTTTGATATGCCCAAAATTGGTTTGGAAAGGAACCTACATGATATAAACACTTCTAGGCATATTCCATAACCAATTACATGCTTTCCATGTTGTAAAAACCATTTTTGAATGAAAATAAACTAAGAATTCGTGCAAAAAGTGAGCTACCATGAAATATTCGGATATTGCACTGAAAATATCCGGATATCAATATCCGGATACAATATCCGGATGTCAATATCCGGATATGTGCCCGACAAATATCCGGATATGTACGGATCACAACGGTAACGACTAGTTTTCAAATGAGGTGTCAATATAAATACCCACATCAACAGTGATGAACATGATACGACCATAGATCAATTATTGAACCTTTATTACTATTTCTAGTCTATTATTGCTCATTAATTACTCATTTTACTCATTTTCAAACCTTTCCCAAAAGAAGTGTTTTACAATTTGAGAAGAGAAATTGGCTTGATTGATCCATCATATTTGTAAACACGCATGAGTAGTTTTTTAGCTTCAACACTATATCAACTTTGCTTACTAACTCATGCGTTGAAGATTTCCCTAAGTTTATTTTGCAGATGCATTCCCTCAAGGGCACTTACTTCAATAAGGTATCATGAATTTAATCATATAAAAGACCGTTCAGTTCTCTATTTCTTTTTTTTCTCTCCACACTTACGTCTCCTCTCCCTCTCTACCCAAGCCATCTCCATCACACCACTTCCTCTAAGACCACCGTGCCCTAAGTCTCCTCTTTCTCCCTCCTCTTCGCGGTCATCACTCTCTCTGTGTCATCATTCTCGTTGTGTCCCTTGGTGTGTTGCGTCTCTGCTACGATGCTCTTCCCGCTCCACACGTCTCTTCTTGTGCTTCAGGTAGTTCTCTCTTTGTTCATTTCTTTTTTGTTTTTCTTTTCCATTCATCATTCGATTCTGCCCTCTGTTTTCTCCTTTCTAGAACAGCAAATAAATATTTATGTTCTTCTCCTCATGTGGCTATTGTTCATCCCCTGCTCTGAATTTTTTTATTCTCTTTGAATCAGCTTCAACCTCCTCCACGCTATGGCAGATGGTGAGCGTGAGCGCCGCTCCAAGCGGAGGGTCGACACCCCTACCTTTGCCGCTGCCATGGTTGATCGTTCCGGTTTCGACCGTCTCTTCGATGGAAATGCCGATGAAATCCGTACATTCGTCGAGCGGTTTTCCCCGTCCCATTTTGGAGTCGAAATATTTGGATGTTGCTTTCTTTGCCGCTCAGGGGTTTGATATCTGCCAGATTCTTGACGCTGTCAACTTACGTCAGTTTGCTGCCCTTCAGTATTCTTACTACGAGGTACTTGTTAGAGCATTCTACAAGAACCTCGAGTACTCTCGTGGCACTTTGCGCTCTCGCGTCAAGGGAGTCAACAATGTTGTCACACCTGATGACTGGGAGGAGATCGTTGGCTACACCTTTCAGTTGGAAGATGATGATGATGTAGTGACCGCTGATGAGCCACTCACTTTTGATGGGATTCATTTTTCAGACTTTCAGTCTTACGACCGTGCGAAATTTATGACCTCCATCCTTCGTCCCAGGACTGCTGATATGCATTCAGCATATAAGGAAATCTAAACCAAAAAGAGAAAGAATGTGATTAAATCTTAAGCAAAAAGGGCAATAATCACTGTTGATCTGTCAAATTCTTAATCAGAGATTGCATACTGATTTTATGATAATTTCGTAGGAAAAATAGACAAATTGGAGCTAAAGAAGAAAAGCTAAACTGAAGGCCCACGCTCACAGCGTGGGTATGAAGCCCATAGAGTGAAGAGAGCCCTTTCACACAGAGACAACCACGCTACTAGCGTGAGACTCACGCTAGTAGCGCCAGAGGTCCAAAAAACAGGCAGAAGCTACCACGCTACTAGCGTGGGATTGACGCTAGTAGCGCCAGCCTTTTTCACAATCCACGCTTGCAGCATGGCAGCCACGCTAGTTGCATGGTGCTCCAGAATATAGAAGAAAAACTCCCACGCTCACAGCGTGGGAACCACGCTAGTGGCGTGGGAGGTGCGGACAAATCAACTTAAATCTTCGTTTAAATCAGAGACAAGATTACAGTGAGATGCTGAAAAGATTAGATCAAGATTCTCCGCCAGGTCAAAGACTCTATAAATAGAGACTCAGACCTCAAGAGAGAAAACACTTTTGCACAGAGAGGAAGACGGAGGCAGAACGCAGAGCAAGCTTCTTCTCCAATTTTCTGGTTTTATTATTTTATGAATTCCTTTGAATATTTTGAATTGTCAGACATGAATATGTTTGGCTAGTCTTTTTATATTGTGGTAAGGGTCACAACCCTTGATGTGAACCCCTTGTAGTTTGGTTAAATTTATATTTAATTATTTCAAATTGCATTTATTTTATCCCGTTCTTCATCTTTTAATTCTTTTAGAATTGATCACTCTATTAGGATTGTGAGGGTTAGAGTTTTCAATAGGAATATTGGGATTCTAGTTTCTGACAAGGGTAAAATAACAGTTCATGTATGCACTAGGGATAGGCTACATGAACTGCAAAAGTGGAAAATTCACTGGGTTAAAAGATTAACTTGAAAAAGGATTTCTAAGGGATTAGGATTCTAATAGGGTTAATAAAGTTAAGATCACTAAGGGATTAAGGCTTAACTAATTAATTATTAGATGGTGAATTGTTTGATCAATTAGGTAATTAAATATAAACATGAATCAATATTACAAGGTGGAGATCGGAAAGGTGTTGGAGTCCTTTACTGCAATATCTTTTTATATATTTTTCTCAAACTCTCAAACTTTTTACTTTAATTTTTCAAACTTCTCTTTGAATTGTTCACGAAATACTGAATATTTCACAATTGTTACAAACATCATTACTTTCAAACCAACTCTTGTTCATCCAATAAGAAAGGAATAGTTAAAATAAATTCGGTGCCTCAATCCTCGTGGAGACGATCTCTACTCACTATTTTATTACTTGGTACGATCGGTGCACTTGCCGATTTTACGCAACAAGTTTTTGGCGCCGTTGCCGGGGATTGACTACGCCTAATTTACTTTTAACTTTTGAATTTATTTATTGGATTTTGTTTTGTTACGAATCTTTTTGCTACAGTTTATGCGAGGTAAAGTTCATCGAGATTTTTTACAGTTTGATCCAGAAATCGAGAAAACTGCAAAGAAAAATCGTAAGCTAGCCAAGCAAAGAAAGCAGGAAGAATCCTCGAGTTCAGAACCAAAAGCAGAACCCGAGATGGCCGCAAATAATCAACTACCTCCTGCGGAGGAATTGATGAAGTCAATCTTGGCTCCAATGTTTACACGGCCGAATTCAAGCATCATCTGACCACCAGTCAACGCCAATAATTTTGACATTCAGCCAGCACTGATAAACTTGGTTGAGAAAAATCCATTTGGCGGAGAAGACTATGAAGACCCCCATGATTTTATGGACAAATTTCTGCGAATCTGTGATACAACCAAGCATAATGGGGTGTCCGACGATGCAATTAGACTCAGACTATTCCCTTTTGCAATAACAGGGAAAGCTCTGAGATGGTTGGATAGGCAAGCTCCCAACAGCATCACAACGTAGGATGATTTGGCTGCTAAATTCTTTGCAGAGCACTTCTCCAGGGAGAAATACAACAAGTTGGTGAATGAGATCACCAACTTCACTCAACATCCGGGAGAAACTTTATGTGCAGCTTGGACCAGGTTCCAAGAATTGATCAGGAAGTATCCCCAGTACGACTTGCCGGACGGAAAGAAGGCCAGAGTTTTCTATAACGGAATGACGCCAGAATCCAGGATGGTGGTCAATGGTACAGCTGGAGGAACCATAGCAAGGAAGACAACAGCTGGAACTTTAGAGTTAATTGATTACATGGCGAGAACCGATAATTGCTTCAATGGAAGTTCAGCCAGTTCAACCCAAGAGGGGAATCTTACAACTGGGGAACAATGATTCGTCACTAGCTGAGCAAAAGATGATCTCACAACAGCTAGCCAGTTTGAATGCCAAGCTCGACAAGATGCAGCTCTCAACATCCAAGGTAAATGTATTTGACTGTGAGTATTGCAAGGAGCCGCATGCTACTAATGAGTGCCCTGCACTCAATAGAGCTGAACCATTCCAGGTCAATAGAATTTGGTATAATCCAAGGCCTCCACAGAACACTCAAAGTTATCAAAGGAATCAGAATGAAGGCCAAGGGAACAACTTTCCAAGGAGGAATCAAGGGAGCGGCTTGGATTATAACCTCCTCCTCTGCCACAAAAAGAGCCATCTGAATTGGAGAAAGTGATGATACAACTGGCCAAGACCACTAATGATCACATAATTGAGACCAGAGCCTACCACAAGAACCAGGATGCTTCCATCCGAAACTTGGAGACTTAAATAGGCCAACTTTCAAGACAACTTGCTGAGAGAAGTCAAGGAACAATCCCTAGTTATACCATTGTGAATCCAAGGGAGCACTGCAATGCCATTACTACTAAAAGTGAGGAGCTAGAAAAAGAGAAAGTTGAAGTTTCTACAGACAAGAATGAGCACATCCAAGAAGGCAAAGAAAAAGCAAAAGAGCAACCTCCTGCAGTTCAAAAGAAGCAATGGGATTTCTCTCGTTTTGAGAAACCTTCATATCCTATGAAGCTCAAACAACATGAACAAAGGAAGCAATTTTCTAAATTTATAGATGTTTTTAAGAAATTGCAAATTAACATTCCTTTTGCAGAAGCTCTAGAGAAAATGCCTTCGTATACCAAATTCTTGAAGGAGATATTATCTAAGAAGTGGAAGCTCACAGAGGATGAACCTGTCACATTAACAGCGGAGTGCAGTGTAATCCTGTAGAAAAACATGCCTCCAAAGTTGAAGCATCCAGGAAGCTTCAGTATTCCATGCACCATTGGCAAGACAACTATAGAGAGAGTCTTATGTGATCTTGGTGCCAGCATTAATGTGATGCCATTAACCCTGATGAAGAAGCTGAGAATTGATGAAGTCAAGCCAACTAGGATGAATGTTCAACTGGCCGACCGCTCAACAAAGCAAGCACATGGTATTGTGGAAGATGTGCTAGTCAAGGTAGACAAATTTATAATTCCTGTTGATTATGTCATCCTTGACATTGAGGAAGATGCCAGTGTGCCTATGATCTTCGGGAGGCCATTCTTAGCAACCTCAGGAGCATTGATCGATGTACCTAAGGGTGAGTTGATAATGCGCGTGGATGGAGAGCAAGCAATATTCAAGGTATTCATAAATGAAGCTCCTTCATTGCCTGCTTCTCAACCTAAGAATCAAGTCAAGTACATTGCGGAGAAAAAGGCTGAGGAAGGGAACAAGAAGGAAGTTCATCAGTGGCAAGAAGGAAGCAAGCCAAAGGTTAAGATGGAAAAGCCCAAGAGTAAGGAAAAGCATGTGAAGACTAAGTTCAAAGTTCCTGAGAACCATCATCCTCATCCACATGCATATGATCATGGAAGGAAACAATACTGGATCAAGAAGATTGGGCCATCAATGGTAGCATGCTTCCAACCACCATAAATCACAAGGAGTACGTCAGGCTCGTGACGTTAAACAAGCGCTAATTGGGAGGCAACCCAATAGTTATTTTTCTGTTTTTATTTTATTTATTTTATTTTCTTAGGATAGTTTAATTTTTAATAAGTCAAGTAAGTAGTGAATTAGTGACCATATGAAAAAATTTAAATCTGGGAATTGTCGCTGTCAGCGCCAATTTGGCGCTAGTAGCGCCACAAGACCAAAATGAGACAGTGAGTTCCACGCTCACAGCGTGGTAACCACGCCATCAGCGTGGAAACCTCACGAAGTACTCACGCCAATAGCGTGAATTCCACGCTGAGAGCGCCATCAAACAAAATGAGGCAGTGAGTTCCACGCTCACAGCGTGAACTCCACGCTTTCAGCGCCAGTGTCCTCACTATTTATCTTGACTTTAGTATTTTCGTTTTG
>NW_026898434.1:0-52726 GCF_033153095.1 Gastrolobium bilobum
TAATTTCTTAAAAATAACTAAAAATTTAGAAAATTGCTTCCTTTGCTCATTTTGCTTGGGCCTCACTGGATATGGAAGTTTCTCAAAATGTGAGAAATCTCATTGCTTCTTTTGAACTGCAGGAGGTTGCTCTTTTGCTTTTTCTTTGCCTTCTTGAGTGTGCTCATTCTTGCCTGTAGAAGCTTCAACTTCCTCTTTTTCTAGCTCCTCACTTTTAGTAGTGATGGCATTGCAGTGCTCCCTTGGATTCACAATGGTATCACTAGGGATTGTTCCTTGACTCCTCTCAGCAAGTTATCTTGAAAGTTGGCCTATTTGAGTCTCCAAGTTTCTGATGGATGCATCTTGATTCTTGTGGTAGGCTCTTGTCTCATTTATATGATCATTAGTGATCTTGGAAAGCTGTATCATCGCTTTCTCCAATTCGGATGGCTCTTTATGTGGAGGAGGAGGAGGTTGCAGATAATTGTTGGAGTTGTAATCCATACCTCCACCTTGATTTCTCCTCTGAAAGTTTTTCCCTTGGCCGCCATTCGGATTTCTCTGGTAACTTTGGGTATTTTGTGGTGGCCTTGGATCATACCAAATTCCATTGACCTAGAATGGTTCAGCTTAATTGAATGTAGGGCACTCATTAGTATAATGCGACTCCTTGCAGTACTCACAGTTAAATACATTAACTTTAGATGTTGAGATCTGCATCTTGTCGAGCTTGGCATTCAGACTGGCTAGCTGTTGAGAGATAACTTTTTGCTCAGCTAGTGACGCATCATTGTTCCCCAGTTGTAAGATTCCCCTCTTGGGTTGAACTGGCTGAACTTCCATTGAAGCATTATCGGTTCTCGCCATGTAATCAATCAGTTCTAGAGTTTCAGCTGTTGTCTTCCTTCCTATGGTTCCACCGGCTGCACCGTTGACAACCATCCTGGAGTCGGGTGTCATCCCATAGTAGAAGACTCTGACCTTCTTGTCATCAGGGAAGTCATATTGAGGGCATCTTCTGATCAACTCCTGGAATCTAGCCCAGGCTGCACAGAGTGTCTCTCCCGGTTGCTGAATGAAGTTGGTGATTTCCTTCACCAACTTATTGTACTTTTCTTGAGAAAAATGCTCAGCAAAGAACTTAGCGGCTAGTTCATCCCATGTTCGGATACTGTTAGGAGCTTGTCGATCTAGCCATCTGAGGGTTTTTCCGGTCACAGCAAAAGGAAACAACCTGAGTCTGATTGCATCATCAGACACTCCATGATGCTTAGTGGTGTCAAAGATTCTCAGAAATCTATCCATGAAGTCGCGAGGATATTCTTAATCCTCTCCACCGAAAGGGTTCTTCTCCACCAAGTTAATCAGAGACGGGTTGATATCAAAATTATTGGCCTCTATGTGTGGCCGGACAACACTAGAGTTCGGCCTTGTGAACATAGGAGCAAGAATTGACTCCATCAACTCAGTTGCAGGAGGTGGAGGCGGAGGTTGATTATTAGCAGCAATAACTTGTTCTTTGTATGGCTTGGAACTTGCAGATTCTTCTTGCTTTCTCTTCTTGGCTCGTTTCTGAGTTTCCTTTGCAGTTTTCTCGATTTCTGGATCAAACTGTAAAGAATCTCGATCTACTTTACCTCGCACAAACTATAGAAAAAAGATCAGTAACAAAACAATATCCAATCAAGAAATTCAAAAGTTACTAATAAAATTGGCATAGTCAATCCCTGGCAACGGCGCCAAAAACTTGTTGCGTAAAATCGGCAAGTGCACCGATCGTACCAAGTAATAAAAGGGTAAGTAGAGATCGTCTCCACGAGGATTGAGGTACCGAAATTATTTTAACTATTCCTTTCTTGTTGGACGAATAAAAGTTGATTTGAGAATGTTTGTGATTGTAAAAATTAAGAACTATTCAAAACTTGTGAACAATTCAAAAGATGATTTGAAAACTTGAGAATAAAAGATTAAGGTTGAGAACAATATTTAAAAAGCTATTGTAGTAAAGGACGTCAACACCTTTCTGATCCCCACCTTGTAATATTAATTAATGTTTACATTTAATTACCCATTGATCAAACAGTTCACCATCTATCAATTAATTAGTTAAGCCCTAATTCCTTAGTGATCTTAACTTTATTAACCCTATTAGAATCCTAATCCCTTAGAAATCCTTTTTCAAGTTAATCCTTTAAACCAGTGAATTTTCCACGTTTGCAATTCATGTAGCCTATCCCTAGTGCGTACATAAACTGTTATTTTACCCTTTCTCAGGAACTAGAGTCTCAATATTCCTATTGAAAACCCTAACCCTCGCAATCCTAATAGAGTGATCAATTCTAGAAGAATTATAGATGAAGAGAAGGATAAAATAAATACAATTGAAATAATTAAATATAAAAATTAACTAAACTACAAGGGGTTCACATCAAGGGTTGTGACCCTTATCACAATAATAAAAAGACTAGCCAGACATATTCATGTCTGACAATTTAAAGTATTGAAAAGAATTCATAAATAAATAAAAACCAAAAAATTGGAGAAGAAGCTTGCTCTGCGTTCTTCCTCCATCAATCTCTCTCTGTGCAAAAGTTCTTTCTTTAGGTTTATGACTCCCTTTTTATAACCGACAATTCAATCAGGTCAAAATCTCCCGAGAGATTTTATTTTTCTTTCTGTTTCTGTCCAAATTTGCAATCGGATACTAAAATCACGACGCCCGCGCGATTCGAGCGGGCGATAATTGGAGAGGTAAGGTTCTTGGCGCGAACCGCGTGGACAGCACGCTTTTAGCGTGAAATGGCCGTGGCTCCTTCACTTGGTGGCGCGTCTGGCGTGGTCTTTAACATGGAGTTGGCACCATTAGCATGAACTTGGCGCTAATGGCGTGGGAGTACAGTGGAGGCTCTTCATTTTGGCACAACTAGCTTCAAATCCACGCTATTGGCGTGGAGAAACATGTTTCCTTGGTTTTCACGCTAATAGGATGAAATTCGAGCTATTAGCGTGAGAAAGTGGTTAAAGCACCATTTTCACATTTGCAAGCTTTCCTCCTGCAAAAACATTGAATTCAACGTGAAAGTGTGTCTGAAGATGGTTTATCAATAATTCATTAAAATTAATATTTTTTATTACTGAATTACAGTCAAATCCTTATTCTTTTTACGCTGAAATATCTATATGCTGAAGGCAGATCAGATGACCAGGCCTTCAGATTCGCAACTTGCCCAGCAGAAGATGGACAACTCCTAGCAAAGTGGCCAGTCAGACCACACTTGAAACACTCCCCCGGGGTCGTACCACATACACCTTTGTGGTATTTCTTGCACTTCTCACATTATGGGGTATAATATCTATCAACAGCTCCACCACTAGGGGCTCCATGTAAGAACCTGCACCGTTAATTAAAGAAGTTAATCAATTAATTATGAGAAATTAGGAAATAATTCCATAATTGACCCTAATAATTATTATGAGGCTTAAATAATTATGGCAAGTGAGTAATAATGCTGATAGTCATTTTTCTGACAAAAAGTGCAAATACCAGTTCTGCTACTCGGTATAAATGCGTACCGATGAAGTATCCCGGAAAATTATAATAAGTGCATGAATATTCCTAGATATATATATAGGACTTGTAAAACTAGTTTCAAGTTAAAATAATGAGAACTAGTTCCAGAACTGATACTGGCCATGGAAAAACGCATACCGGAAAGGTGCTGCGAAAAATAAAATAAAATCTTAGATAAATGAGTAGGTTCAGATTCCAAAGTTTGGAATCAAAATGATAAGCATAGAATTTAGCGCTAATACAGTGCGATTAAGACTTAGCGGGCTATAAATGTAACTTTTTGGCCCAAAACCCTAGGCCATACACTATCCTACGTGAGACTCCTTTGGTGGCTGACCAGAAAACACTGTTCCTTTGTCTTCCTTCACCTCTTGTGAGCCAAGTTGCCATCTTTTGCTTGATTTTTCACACTTTTTCCTTGTAAACACTTGTGTGTGGCATTGTGAGGGTGAGAGGTAGCTTTTTTCTGGATGTCCAGCTACTGTGTGTAGAGTTGTGGGGCTGACTTCATTGTTTGAGTTGGTTGTGAGCTTGTGTCTTGTTGGTGTTGGTCCAAGAAGCCATTTTTGGTGAGGAGGAGCCTTGGGGGTGTGCCATTTTTGTACTCCAACAAGTCATTATCCTTGGAGTTGTTGTGTGAGCTCCAAGAGCACCTTTTTGCTCTGTTTTGAGCTTGTGGTATGATCATCACCCTTGTGCTTGAGTTTTCTTTTTTAAAAATGGAACCTTGATGCATGTAATAAGCTAAAGTTGATAACTTAAGGTTGGGTAATGCTAAACAAACCTAGAAATGCATGTTTAAGCTTCTGTAATCGGTAAAAGTTGGACCTTTGGATTGATATCTCGCGAAATGTAGAATCTGAGTTCTGCCGCAAAATATCTGGATTTTGGGTTAGAAATATCCGAATATTGATATCCGGATATGGGGTTCTGAATATCCAGATATTGATATCCGGATATTGCCAGTCAGATATCCAGATATTGATATCCGGATATGCCCCCGACGAATATCCAGATATTCTGGGTTTTCGAAGAACAGTAGCTGCATTGTTCATACAGAACTGTATTTGGGGTTTGTGGACCCTAGATTGATGAAGTTGAACTTCTGTAATGATTTAACTAGGTCAGAATCTAAATGATTAAGGGCTTGTGGCTTTGTGAGAAGCCTAAAGACGTTTTAGAACGTAAGAGAAAGGCGTTGTCTTTATGAATATGCTTGTAGAGTTTGGATATTGATATTATTGTTGGTCCGGAACAGATTGTGATTCTGCTGTGTTTAGGCTTTGAGCTAGTGTGGACTCTTGGCTTTGGATAGTTACCTTGCAAGGTAAGCTTTCGTGTCCTTGGTTTAGCCATTGTTGGTTCCACCATGTCCTTGGGGGGATGGTTTATATGCATGATGTTGTTTTCATGTATTATTTTGATAAATGGTATTAAGTTGTTATATGCGAGTGCCTTTATGATATGCATGTGGTGTTCCACCTATACGGTAAGCCTGAGTATGTAGGGACATACAAGATGGTGAGGCTGTGGGTGAGGTGCAAGCGATGTTCCTTGTACTTATTGTGGGGTTGTAGACGTACGTCCTGCATTTCTCTGGCCAGTAGAATAGTTACAACACACATGGCATAAATATCTGTTGTACTGCATAGTTTTGGAACTTATATTGGATTATTTTTTTTGAACTTATATTGCACATGTAAGTGAGCTTAGGGTGGAAGATCCTTGAGGACCCCTTGCCTTACTGAGATTTTTGTTTAGAGATCTCACCCCACGTTTGGGGCGCTTATTTCAGGTTCAGGTAACCAGGGGATTGATACCTCTAGTGGCAGGATGCCAGAGCTTAGTTGATACCTGTTTATGCTGCTTATGCTGATTTGTTGTTTATGCTTGGATGCTGGATCATGCTTATTGCTTCATGCTTTTAGCTTCAGTTTATGGATTTTCTTATTGAGACTCTGTTATTATGTTGTTATTTGGGGAGCATGGGGATTGTCCATGTCATGTTGACTTGACTATGTCTTAGTTTGGATTGGAGTTGTTTTAATGTATCAGGATATTGTCTGGACTACGTGTTGTAGATTTGTGACTTTAGATACTCACTGTTATTCTATTTTATGAGGTATTTTAGTTAGCTGTCTTTTGCAATTTACATACAGGCGATATTTTTATGAAAATGATTAAGTAATCAACTTGACTAAGTATAATGACGTCATAATTGAAAAGAAAAATATTTTCTACATTTTTAATTAAGCATGGCTTAATACGATGACAAGTAAACAACCGGGTATCCACGAGGTGTTACACTCCACCCCTCTTGAATTGACCAAAAGTCTGCCTTACCTGCAACCCCCTACTTGAGCGTCGGGGTGTCATTGCAGGTACCCCCCAGTCCTGATCATTGCGCCAAAGGAGAATCACCCCATCATCAACAACTATCAACAACCCAGAGAACAGATAATCGACCCAAAGTTTGCTCACATCAACCATGTGTGATTAGACCAGGAACATATTAGCAAGCCCATATTGTATTGGTCCAATCAATTACATAGGCAACATCTATAATTCTGTACCTTATGTAGGTTCAGAATGAACTAAAGGAATTGTGCCCCTGCCTTCCTGCTTATTCCACACAAGAATCATGAATTTAAATTATATAAATTTCATAAAGGTGCAAACAAAAAGGTACGCAATCATGAAATCTTCATTAGACGAAACTATGTGTATATTTGAAAGTGTTTTTGTTTTTTTTTTTCTTTTCAAAAACAGTTTTGAATATGAATTTTAAAAACTAATTTTGAGAGTAAAAAAAAAAAAAAACTTGTTTGAGTGTAGTTAAACTAAAGCTATAAAGGAGCCGTAGTTATTTACATAAACCTCATTAATGATGTTTTAGAATTACAAAAATGCCACCGTAAAGTAATTGTTTTGAGTCTTCATATTTATAAAATTGCCATTAATGAATCCTGATATTTACGAAAAATGCCACCGTGAAAACAAAAAAATTTCATAAAACCGCTTTGGAGAACATCCATAGGTTTTTTTGGTTTTTCAGTTTTTTTTTTAAAAAAAAACAATAATTGTTTTCAAAATCATTTTGCAAAACAATCATTTTCAAACAGATTTTTTTACTTTTTAGTTTTAAAAATTTAAAAACTGTTTTTGAGAATAGGAATCAAGCATGGCCTATAATTTTCTGAGTTGTTCTTTTTGTTTTAGTGGGGAAGGGGAAGATGACATGAGAGAAGTGTTGGGTTTGGTTTAAAATTTTAAATAAAATTTTAAAATGAGAATATAAAATTTTAAAAAATATACCTTTCCCATAAAGTTGATGCCTTTTTTGAAAAATGTCATATCGAAGAAGTTGGAAATTCCACTTAAGAATTTATCTTCAAAAGCTATTTTTTATTATTTTTTCATTTGAAAAATGACTTTTTTAAAGTGTTTTTGTAAGAAGTGTTTGGCCTAGCTCCTCTTTGAAAAAACAAGTGAAGCTGAAGAAAGCTTGGCCAAACCACTGCTCAGTGTGATTAGTATTGTTATTTTATATATTTCGTTCACGGTTAACATATATAGGTATGTATGTAAATATGTAATCATTGATAAACTGGTGTTTTAGAATTGATATAATCAATGCTCTGATAATAGTAATGAAGTGAAGTCCAAAGCAGATAACATATAGGGTGTGCATACCAATTATTTTGTTCTTCTGAAAAGAAATAATTTTTTATTTTATTTTTGTGTCTTTGAACAGTTTCTGAGAAAAAAATCTTTAATAACATGTTCTATTTTTATTCCGAGAATAAGAATTACGTTTGACAGCACAACAAATAATATAATAAAAAATAATTCCTATTAAACATAAAAAAATTTCGGATCATTACTTTTCTTTCTATATGTTGGTGGTAGTGGCGTGGTAATGGTAAAAGTGGTGGTGTTGATGGCAGTGGCCGCCGCGACGGTGGTGGTATGGTGGCGATGGTAGTGTTAGCAGCGGTGATAGTGGTGGCGATGGTGGTGGTGATAATGGTGGCAATGGTGGTAGTGGTGGCAGCGATGGTGGTGACGACAGTGATGAAAATGGTTGCGGCGGTGATGCTGATAGTGGCGATGGTGACGGTGGCATGGTGGTAGTGATGAGTGGAAGCGGTGGTGATGGTAGTAGTGGTATCGTGGTAGTGGTGGTGGTAATGGTATTAGTGGTATCGTGGTAGTTGTAACACCCCGTATATATCCGGTAATGTTATCACAATATCGTATTAAGTTGTGCTTAATTAAAATGCGGAATTACTTTTTCTTTTCAATTATGATGCCATTAACATTACCAACTTGCTTAATAATCAATTAATAAAACATCGCCTGTATGTAATTGCAATAAAACAGCTAACTGAAATACCTCATAACATAGATAATATAATTGTGGCGCTAGTCACGGAACTACAATAATGTAGACCGGACCATCTAACAGTTTATACAACTCCAAACTACAAGTACTAACAGAAAGTGTCATGGACAATCCCCATGCTCACTCAAATAAGGCAACATGTCCAACATCAGTCTCAACAACATCATATCATAAATAGCGGAAAACATAAATAGCATCCAAATCCAGTCATGCTAACATATAAGCAGAAACAACATAATCAGCTAAGCTCCGGCCTCCTGCCGCCTGAGGCATCAGTACCCATACTACCTGATCCTGAAATAAGCATTCCCCAAACGTGGGGTAAGATCTCTAATCTAGAGATCTCAGTAAGTCAGTGAGTCCTCAAGGATCTTCCACCCCAAGCTCACTTACATGTGCAATATAAGTTCAAAACAGTTTATCATTTATCATTTCAAAAACAATGCAATGCAGCAGATAATCATGTCATGTGTGTCAATACTAATCTACTGGCCAGAGACAGTGCAGGTATACGTCTATCACCTACACACCGTGCAAGTACCACTTGTATTCACCCCGGTACACCATCTTGTATGGCGCTACATACTCAGGCTTCCCGTCAAGATGAAACAACACATGCATATTAAAAGCCATTACAGGTAAAGTTCAATCAACATATCAAATATCCAAAAGCATGTACACAGCATGCATAAACCATACCCCCATGGGACATGGTAGAACCACAACATGGCTAAACCGAGGACACGAAAGCTTACCTTGCAAGCTAACTCCAAAAGCCAAGAGTCCACAGTTCAAAGTCCAAACACAGCAGATTCACAATCTGTTATGGACCAATACTATATCAATAATAATGCAACACAAGCATATAACTTAAAGACAACACATCTCCTTACGTTTTACGTCTTAAGGCTCCATACTCATAAGTCCTTAATCACTTGATTCTGACTTAATTTAATTAAAACAGAAGTTCAACTTCATCAATCTAGGGTCCATAAACCCCTAATAGCCTACTGTCCTCACAACACAGCTACTGTTCTTCGAAATCCCAGAATATCCGGATATTCCTCGGGACCATATCCGGATATGCAATATCCGGATATCTAACTGGACATATCCGGATATGCAATATCCGGATATCCAGAATCCCATATCCGGATATCTAATATCCGGATACTCAAAACCCATATCCGGATATCACATATCCGGATATTGTTCGGGCAGATATCCGGATATTTCACGACAGAATGCAGAAACTGCATTTCGTGAAGATATCCTTCCAAGGTTGAGTTTTTACCGATTTTAAACACCTAAACATGCATTTTTAGGTGTGTTCAACATTACCCAACAACAAGTTATCATCTTTTAGCCATTAGATGCATCAAGGTACCATTTTTAAGCCTTAGAACTCAAGTTAAAGGTTGGTACAACATACCAAGGCTCAAAACTCAGAAGTAAAGGCTCTTGGAGCTCCACACTCTGCCTCTCCAAGTCTGACTTGAAGGGTACACGAAAATGCTACTAAAGCTTGGCCCTTTCCACACAAAGGAAGCTCCTTGGAGCTTCACAAGCCAAGAGCAAGACTCTCACCACCTCAACTCAAGAGGACAGCCCCTCCAACACTCACAAACAGCAGCCCCAACACAGAACAGGGTCAACAACACAACCCCAAAGCTACTCTCACCCCACACCAAGTGTTTAGGAGAAGGATTTGTGAAGGAAGTTGCCTCAAAGCTCAAGAAATGGAAGAGGAACACAATGGAACAATACTCAGCAGTTGGCCAGCCCCAAGACTCACGTAGAGAATGTGTTATGGCCTAGGGTTTTGTGCTAACAAGCCTATATATAGCCACTTAACATTTAAACACACAGTATTAACTTTAATTGCTACACTTAGCATTTTAATCCCAAACTTTGGATTCTGAAACTACACATTTTTCCAAGAATTTACATATTTTTCTTATAATTTTCTGAGCACCTTTCCGGTACGCGCTTTTCCAAGCCAGTACCGGTTTCTAGCACCAGTTTTCATTATTTGGACTTGAAACTCGTTTTACAAGTCCTACATATCATTCTACTAATTATCATGCACTTACATTAATTTTCCGGGATACTTTTTCGGTACGCATTTATATCGACTAGCAGAACCGGTATCTGCACTTTTCTTCCGAAAAGCGACTTTCAGCATTATTACTCACTCACTATAATTATTAAAGCCTCATAATAATTATTAGGGTCAATTATGGAATCATTTCCTATTTTCTCATAATTTATTAATTAAATACCTTAATTAACGGTGCGGGTTCTTACAGTAGTGGTGATCGAGGTGACGACAACACTTGTGCTACAATGGCGGCGGCTACAAGGTGGTCATGTTGAGATGATGGTGGTGGTAGCGATGATAGTACAGGTGGAGGGTGATTGAGAGAGACAAGTGTTTCTCATTTTATGCCCGGAACAAACAAGCAAAAATTCACACAAATTAAACTTATTCGTCTCAGGATCAAAAACAAAAATTCACACAAACTAAATTGATTCATCTCAGGAACAAAAAAATAAAGCGATTTTAGCAAACGAGTTTTCTATCTATTCCCGCAAACAAACAAAAATTTGATTTTGAGAAGTTTATCATTTAGTCAACGAGTTTTTTATCCATTACTGTCCTGCGAACAAAAAAAAATTAATTTTGAGAAGTTTGTCATGCACACCCCAATCCTATTCCAGTTTAGTTTTTTTTTTTCCACCTCTAAAACAAAATCCAAATAAGAAAATTAAAAAAATAGATAAAAAAGAATATTTTTGTTGATGGAACCAAACTTGACCGAGCTGTGTCTACAATCTATGGGGATTTAGCCAATGTAGGAAACGTCGCAAAGCGGATCCCACCATCGGAGGTTCGTATTTGACAATTCCTTTTGCATCGACAATAGCTTCGACAACCTTCTCCTCATCAATCATCTCGAATTTGACATGAATTGGTATGATTTTGCATGTCTTCCTTTGTTTAAAGGGTTCGAAGAGAAGCAGGTCGTCGAAGCTTTGACGATGCAGAAAGAGATGTCAAAGGCATTGCGACATTGTCATATGTACTAATTCGAAGATGCAAACGAAAACGAAGTAAAACAAAGGTTTATAGAAGAAAATATATTGGCATCTCCAAAGGTCTTAACAATTTATAGTTGAGAAGGGGTACCCTCAGGTCCATGTAATGTAACTCCCTTCCCCCTATTAATTGTTATTAAAGTGCGTTTTCCATTACAATTGCTGTGCATTCAAGACTGGTGTCAGCCCAACTACTACCTATAAATGTTATTTGGCTCTAGCGTAAACAGGTAGCTAGATGACTCGACTAAGGAGTTTCGAGTGTTGACTTGATAGCTCAATATCTTAACACTTAAGATTTAAGAATGGTGAGTTTTGGCCATCAACTTGATGACGTGGTGTCTTGGCAGCTAGGGAGTATTAATCTGTTACTTATAATCTGTTTGCAGTTTTTTTTTTTTTAAATTAATAGTTATTTATAAGTTAAAGTTAAAAAGAAAAATTAAACAAATAAAGTTAAAAACTATTCAGTGATTACCTAACACTTTTAAGTTGATTAAAAGCATATATTTTAAAAAAGTTCTCTCTGTATCTTTATAGTTTTTTGTTTAAAAAAACACATAATTTAAGAAAATTTGATAAGATCTTATAAAAAAGTTCCTTCTAGGAGTTTTTGGCTTTTAGTTTTTTTCTTCATTATTAAAAAAAGAACTTTTTATTATAAGAACTTTTTTTAAAATTTATTTAGCCTAATTTCCGCTTATAAATAGCTTCTAATTTAAAGGCGCTTAGTTGATAGCTTTTATTGTTACCATCCATAACCCCAAACTTAAAGCAAATATGAAATAAAACTATAAAACCCCAAACTTAATGCAAATATGAAATAAAACTATAAAAGGTTAGATAAAGGGACTATTTTAACTTGATAACGGTATAGTAAAGTCTAGCATTACCCCCAGCATTTTGCTAGTTACGAGAAGTTATTCCATAGATCAGATCAGTCTCATAGAATTTACAAATGCTCCATCTCACAATGTAAAAGGCAAAAAAGGAAAACAAAAGAAAAAGCAGGTATACAATAGTCAAAAAAAAAAGTTTTGACTGTGAGCAGGACGGGAAAAAATAATATGTGCCGGGATCATATAAAATTTTTCCGCTAATTACATAGAAATAATACACATGGGTCATGATTATGTCGATCAAATACATACCCTCACCTCATCTGCTCAGTTCCCAAGCACTAATTGAATTTTCCATTTTTAATTTATGCTCATTGGATTCCACTATCAATGAATGTCACAAGAACAAAATTTTACATTCATCCTTTTCAAAACTCGATCAATTAAAAAATAATGAGACAATCAATCCAACATAATATACCAAAATGATATATAACATAAAAAAGTGTACCTAATAGCATGAAGTAATACCATTATAATTTAAAACAAAATTATACAACCAATTTATTGCACAAATTTATTTTAATATATAGGAGATCTTTTTCTTCCTATCTCTTTTTCTTACTACCTCTTACGGCTAAATATTAACTGTTGATTTCCGTCAATCTAACGGATATAATTTATTAGCAATTAATAATTAATTAATAAGAATGACACAATAAATTACAACCGTTAGATCGACGGAAATCAACTGTTAAAATTTAGTAGTAAGAGGTAGTAACTATAACCTCTCCCATATATATATATATATATATATATATATATATATATATATATATATATATATAATAAATCACAGATATCCTTTACAAGAGGCAATTCTATTTGAGACGGGTCCAGGATTAAGATTTTAAACTCCTCCCAAAGATGATACTGGGAAAGATTGAATACATGCTCTCACGTCTCACCCCTACCTGATCAACTCATACACTAACTGAACTACCATCATTTAATTTTATTTTTTAATATTATCTTGGAGAACGATACTTTTTATTTAGAAAGAACATTTTGACCAATAATAAAAGTATATTTTGATGCCATTACAGTAATTAGAATATGGGAAAAATAAATTTTATGTTGTAGAAAAATTCTAATCTCATGTCATAGATACATCAAGTGTGAGACTCACTTATTTAAAACAAAAAAACAAAAACAAAAAAAATGAATGGCACACTTTTTATAATGTGTGTAGGAAGGGTTTGTTTTCTCATGCAACATAAATAAACAAACCCCTTAAAATATTTACATATTCGTCATGATTACACGTTGGTATAATTAGAAAATTTTGATTACACGTTGACAATAACAAATGCCACTATAGTATTTTGCTAATTACATATCAAAATAATACACATCAGTCATGATTATGTCAAAAATGCATTTTCTCTTCCATCTTGAATTTACCATATTTTTATGGTCATTGGATTCCACTATCAATGAATATGACAAGAACAAAATTTTTACATTCATCTTTTTCAAAAATCAATCAATTAAAAAATAATGAGACAATCAAGGTAACATAATCTGCCAAGATTATATATAACGTTAAAAAAATGTACCTATTAACATGAAGTAATACCATTAAAATTTAAAATAAAATTATACAACCGATTTCTTGCACAAATTTATGTTTTAATTTTATCACGGAGAACAATACTTTTTTATTTAGAAAGAACACGTTGACCAATAATAAAAGGATATTTTGATGCCATTATAGTAATTAGAATAGTTAGTAAATATCATACAATGATAGTGTATTCTATTTTATTTTATTTTTTTTGCATTGATCCTTGAATAATTATGTAGTTCATAGTCCTTATTGATCCTGAACCAGAGAGGACTTTTAGGATTAGGAGGAGAATCCAAAGAGCAAATAGGCATATTTCAAATCTTGATTTTGAAGAAATGGAGGACCTAGGAAATGGGAATAACAATGAGGAACAGCTAGAGAGGATAGAGAACCAACCAATGGATGACAATGATAGGTCTATGATGAATTTTATCATTCTCATCTTGGATGAACTTGATCCAAGCATTGTCCAACCTGACAATAAAGTGCCTTTCAAATTAGAACCCATCATGTTCACAATGCTCCAAAATATGGGGCAGTTTCACGGCCTACTATTGGAAGATCCCCATAATCAAGCCCATGAGTTGTTCGAACAAATGACTCGGAATTATTCTCAATGGCCTATTGAGAGAAATTAGCCAAGGAGAGTGCCTGGTTTGATTGAGGTGGATTCTGTAACAGACTTATCAGCCAAAATTGATGCATTATCCATATTAGTTAGAAACCAAGGTCAAGCAATTGAGGCAAAATTAGCTCAGCCTCAAGTTCAAATGTCTCATCCTCATGTCAATGATGTGAATTCAAGTGAATCTTGTATTTTCTGTAGTGAACCCCATTTGTTTGATAGTTGTCCATCCAACCCAGAGTCTGTTTACTATGTGCGAAACCCCAATAGAAACTATAATAATTTTTTCAACAATTCTTGGAGGCAAAACGAAGGGCCCCAATATTTTCAAGGGTAAGGGCAGCAAGCTAGACCCTCCAATGCCCAAACCAAACCACATTTTCCTCCTTAAAATTATCAGCAACCTCCAAGGCAGCAACCTCTATCACAATATCCTCAAACCCAACAACCTAACCAGCCTTCTTCTTCTCTAGAAACTCTACTTAGAGAATTTTTGAATAGGACTGAAGCCAAATATCAACAGTTTAGAGGCTGTTATGCAAAGCATTCCTGCTTCTTTGAGGAATTTAGAATCATAGATAGCTAATTTAGTAAAAACTACGAGCTTTAGGCCTCCTGGTACCTTTCCTAGCAATACTAAAGAGCCTAGGAGAAATATTGAACAGTGTCAAATGATAGAGCTGAGAAATGGCAGAATTGTGAACCAACCTGAAGCTGTAATTAGGCCTTCAACATTAAAGAAAAAGGCAGAGGAAGCACTTCAGAAAGAATAGAAAAAACAAAGCCCACATCAGGTTGAAAATACATCAGCTGGACAACAATCAACAGCCATGGAAAATAGCAATGAAACATGGGCTAATTCAAAGGAAAAGGCTTTTTGAAACAGCCAAGCGTCTAAGCCATTGTTGAGACACTTGTAGTCTCCAATAGACCTCCACCACCATTTCCTCAAAGGCTTCAAAAGCAGAAGCAAGATACTTAATTTAGGAAGTTCATGGACCTCCTAAAATAACTTCACATCAATATTCCATTGGTAGATGCCTTAGAGCAGATGCCCACTTATGTGAAGTTTATGAAGGAGATACTTTTTCGAGAAAGGAGGTTAGAGGAGTTTGAAACTATGGCTTTCACTCAAGAGAGTAGCAAATACTTGTTGAGCAAGTTACCTCCCAAATTAGAAGACCCGGGGCAGTTTTACAATCCCTTGCACCATAGGAGACCATTATGTAAGCAGAGCACTATGTGACTTAGGTGTTAGCATTAATTTGATGCCCATGAGTGTCTTTAAGAAGCTCAGAGTAGGAGAGCCCAGCCCCACAACTGTCACCTTACAATTGGAAGACAAGTCCCTAGTATATCCTGAAGGTAAATTAGAAAATGTTTTTGTCAAGGTAGATAAATTTATTTTACCTGCTGACTTCATAATTTTAGATTATGAGGAGGATAGGGAGGTGCCAATAATTTTGGGGAGAGCATTTTTAGCCACTAGTGGGGCTGTGATAGATGTAAAAGAAGGGGAATTATCCATGAATGTTAATGGGGAGCAAATAAAGTTTAACATTTTGAAAGCCATGAAATACCCAAAAGAGTTTGAAGAGTGCTCCATGTTGGACATTATTGACTTGGCTGTTAAGGAAAAATTAGCAGACAAGGAAAACAACAGCTCTAAAGAACAGTAGAGGAAGTTGAACCCAATAATGAAGGAGGTTGTGAAGAAAGAGGTCATGAAGTGGTGTGATATAGGGCAACTAGCTCTACCTTTTAATTCAAAACTAAGGCTAGTTCCTATGAAGCTAAAGTTTGGATGGTTAGGCCCCTTTAAAGTTGTTAAAGTCTTTTCACATGAAGTTGTGGAAATTCTGGTTAAGTAAGATGGTGCAGCAGAAAATTGCTAAAAAAAAAAGAAAAAGAAAAGCAGAAGAGAAGGATGAAGAATACTCTGAGAATGCTGAGTATGGCGAGAACCCCTTCTGGCCCCAGGTTACCTTGTTCCTAATTTTTTTTAATTTTTTTTTTGGTAACCTGTTTCGGCCACAGTGAGGACATCGTTCCTCTTAAGTTTGGGGAGTGAATTTCTAAGTTTATGTGCTGGTTGTCTAATATTTGGTGATGTATATATAGTGCTTGTTCAAATTTTTTAGTGTAATATTTTTTGTTTTAAAAAACAAAAGATTTAATTTTCTCTATTTGATATCTATTGAGTTGTGCTTGGTGGTGAGTTGTTGCTATTTTTAGATTTATAGGATGGTTGTTTGTTGTTTATTAGTTTGTCTGAGTAAGAAAGTATTAGTTCATGTTTAAAGAAGAATTAGGAGAGCGGATATAGGGAGGATTTGCAAGAATTTACCAGTTGTTTGGTGGATTAAGGAGAGGAGAAATTTTTTCTAATTAACCCCTAGAGCCAAAAGGCCAACCTTGAATTTTTGTTTTTGTTAACCAACTTTGAGCCTGTAGCTTAATTTTTTGACTCCTTCATTATTCCCCATTCCATGACCACCTGCCCACTTAGCTATGAAGGAATAGAAAAAGTTTGAAGTTGCAATCTATTGAAAAAGAATTAAGTTCCATGATTGAGGATAAAGAAAAGAGAAAAAGGTGTGAGTGTACACCACTCTCAAAAAGAAAAGAAAAAAAGAATGTAGTTATATAAAAAATGAAAAAGATTGTCAAAGAAAAAAAAGAAAAAGGAAAAGGAAAGGATTACAAAAGAAAAAAAAATTGGCAACAATGGAAGTGTCTAGTAAAGTTTGATGATTGCATCCATTGTCCATCATAGCTGAGTTAGCCATTCCTCCATTAATTTCCAACCTTAACCCAAGCCAAGATACAACCCATGATGTCCTTCTGATTGAAGTCTGATTTGTGTGTCATTTAAAATCCAAAGCATCCTATCAATTCTATGTTGAGGCTATTCCCAGTAAAGATGTGAGTTAAACAGCTCTCTGCATTATTGAGTGATGTACGTAAGTGAGGAGAGAGATTGATTCCTTCTCATTTGCCTTTTGTGAAAATATAGTTCTTTGTGTTATGAAATGATGAGTTATGGTCTCCCTTGTTATTGTTCATTTGCCACTGATTGCACTTTAACAATGAAGTAACAATGATCATCGAATTGTTGATGCTTTAACTGCAATCCTTTTCTCTGATTGATGAATAAACTTCTGTTGAGTTAATTGCAAGTCCTTTAGTGAAAGTCAAGAACTGATCCTGTGAAAGTTTTGAATGGAAGATTGATGGATTTGAGAAACTGCTCATTTTAACTAATGCCTGTTTTAAACTTCTGTGAAGTAAAAAGAGCCGTGGATATTTGTGAGTGGTGATTCAGAGTTGTGTGTTTGAATGAAAAATGTAGATTCTGAGATTTCTGTTGCTTATGCATATCTGATGTGAATTGAAAAGCTTTGTTTGTCTGATGAGGAACTGTTCTGTTGAAAGAATTGTGGTGTTGCGCTGTATTTGTTCCTTGGGGACAAGTAACAATGCAAGTTTTGGGGTGTGATAATTCTTTATTAGAAGACTTGTTCACTACTAAGTATACTCCATTTCTAGTTTGTGTTGAGTTAAAGTGGGTTGTGATACTTACGTTTGGTTTCTTATTTCAGAATTTTAAAGGCCCAAAAGGTGAAGCTCAAAAAAGTGAAATTAGAGAGCATGACAAAGAAAATTCAGCCCACGTCAGTAACTAAGCGACTATGGCAGCAAGGTAGTCACGTTCCCAATTTCATTGTTCTGCCCTTCTTTGAACCATATCCCTCTCTCAACTACAGATCACCAAATCCACCCATTACATAAAACCATAACCACACCTGACCTCAAATTTCATTGAACCCATGAGCCACCAAACCATATTTCATATTGTTTTCTTTTGCCATATCATTTTTCCTAACTCGTGACTTAACCCAAATCGTGTGAGAAGGAGCCAAGGTCTTAGCTGTCATTTTTGGTGAAGTTGTTACATGCAATGGATGTGCAAATAGATTTTGGGTGGCAAAACCGTGGAGGTGATTGTGCGAAAAGGGGTCACGATATTTGCAAGAGCGCGTGTGGATGCTGACGAATGGCCCAAAGCCCATGCGTGTGTAGAAAGCACGCTATAAATGGAGCAATTAGCACCATGAAAAAGGGTCATTCGTCTTCTTTATGGTCTTCTTCCTTTCTTTTCTTTCTTTAATTTAATCATCCTTCTGTTTTACATGTTTTTTATAAAAATCTTTTTACATCAAAAATAGACAAAACAATACTTAAATTGCTTTCTTATTATTTTTCATTTTTTAGAACAATTGACTCAAGAAATTAATTCAGAAAAGTCTAAAAAAAATTAGTAACGTAGTCAGTGCTATTTCAGAATAGTATTGTGTTAATTTTATTATTACTCTCTTTTTAGAAATTCAGTTTTAAGCAATTGCACCTTGTGCTTTTAAACTTTTCACCAAAAAATCCTTGTAGGAACGATAACTGGGACTTAAAGACCCAATATTACTTGTGGCTGCGTATACTTGCGTATATCTTGCATATTCTTTAGCAAGACCAACAATATCTTTCTACGAAAAGCCTTCATCTTGTTTTCTTTTTCTTTCTTTTTTAATTTACCATCTTGTTTTTGTTTACTAAACCAAAAAACAAAAAAAAAAACGAAAAGACTGTTTGGATTCGAAAAGGGCATCTACATCGGTGCAAGAAGCACCACCTAATGGTGTTTTGAAAAGACTGTTTTCCCTTTTTGGTTTGTATCTCGAGTTGAATCTTATGTTTAACTTTGTGTTCTAGTTAGTTATTTCTTAGTTTGGTTTAAAAGTTATGCAAAAAACAAAAGAATCGAATGGTATCTTCGAATGATATCTAAAAAGGGGGGAAAAAATTGTGTACAATTATTTATTCATTTCTTTTTGATTTTTTTTTCAATGAATATTGTCTCGAGTTAACCCAAATAATTTTTTGGTGAGTTAATAAGCGAACCCACTTGATATTTCCAATTCACCATCTATTGACGCGTTGGCGAACTCCGTCCAATTTTTGGCAAATTTAAAACGAGTAAGAATGGGTCAGCCCGTTTTGCAATCTCTCTTTGTATCAATGTTATTAAAACCGACCTGATCATTGACCCGGTCGAGGTACTGGGTCACTGGTTCAATCAGTGGGTCACTGGTTCAACCGCATGACCCGGTAATTATATACAATTTTATAATTTATATTAAAAAGTTATAAATATACTCAAATATATAAAAAAAATGATAAATATTTCAAATATTTTAATATAAAAAATAATAAATCACATATTATTATCCAATAAAAGATCAAACAAAAATATAATGATGGTGATACGGGGCTTTAGGTTCAGAAAATAACATATCTAATTATAAATCAAATCAAAATTTTCTGCATAGTGCATAATTGAAATAATATTAGTGTTATAGGTACATAACTTATGTAAGTCAATAAGTAAAAAAAAATATTCAAAAATGTCTATTATGATTTTTTTTTTTTTAAATTAAATTTTTTTTGGACTGGGCCTAGGATAATAAGCTCATGAGCTTAGTCTTACTTCACCGTCGAGAAACGAAAGAAGACTTTCATCTCCAATTTTTACTCAGACATAGCTCGCTTCGAGTCACCGGGTAACCGGTTTTCATAAAAATCGGCCGGATCGGAACAGGTCGCACCGGTTCCGATGCATGACCGATCTGTTGCTTCAACCAGACCAATTATATGACCGGTTTACCAGTTCCCAGGTCGACTCGGCCAGGTCGGTCTGGATTTCATAACATACCAAATCTTATCTTTGGAATATCAAATTAGGAAATAATTTGATTATTAAAAGTGGATGAATTCAAATAGATTAAATTTTAAAATCCAATAAAATATGGTAAGAATTGTTAACAATTGACTGGATTCTAAATAAATAGACTATATTTTGATTTTGCTAGTCAAACGGATAAAAAAAAAATTAAAGATTCAAAGATTTCTAAACATAAAAAGTAATCTTTAAAAATCTATCTAAATCCAATTTTTTACAATGTTGAAAAAATTATTTGATTAATAAACCAACTCAAATGAAATCATTTCCACTTTTAGTTTCGGTAAAGATTACAATCGAGGGAAACAATTATGATACTCTCATCGAAGTGAAACATACATTATATTTTTCACAGATAATAAAATTATCAAAACCAACTTTAAAAGATGAATGAAAATCAATAGCATCCTGACCTAGCATACGAAATTTGAAGGCCTATCATTCACAGAACTAAGTTTGTAGTGACAAATTTGACTTGTGTTCAAATAAATATATAATGTCTATTCATATTTTTCAAAATATACACTAAAGCCGTTCGAATTCAGAATTATCCACAACTTTTGCTCCTTCCACTCTTCAACCTTTGTTCATAAATCCTGTGCTCCGTCCAACACAAGTTTTTCATTCCTGCCATTTCCAAATATCAGAAACCTTACTTGAGAAATGATGAGATGCAGATGGCAATCTAAATAAGAGCTATGGGCCCGTTTGTTTGTGCTTTTTAAAAGAAAAGTGTTTTTTAATTAAAAAACATGTTTAAAAAATTCAAAATAATCAGATAACTTTTTTTAAACAAAAAAAAAAAAAAAAATTCTCGGAAAAAAACTGTTTTAGTGCTTTTCTTAGAAACTATAAATAGTAAAATAAATAAATAAATAAAACTCTAAGAAAAGCTAATATCATAAAACTCTTTCAAAGCTGAAATAAATGCATCCCCAATACCTCTAGATGAGAGTAAGCTGAAGTTTTGGCCGGTTAGGCTGAGGCTCCACAACCTCCATGTGAATTTTCACTGTCTGCAAAACGCTGTATGAAACACTACCATCCATCTTTTTAATCTTCTGCTGTTGCTCATCTACATACCATTCTCCACCTCCCTTTTCTGCTTTTGTTGTCAAATATACAGGTCCTTCTATGCCATATCTAAAAAGAAAAAAGGTCACACACAAACTATAAATGACAAACTCACTGAATGTATAACGACATCTAATAGCTGCTTCGGTGCTTAAAACAACCATCTGGTCAGATTAAATCTGACCCTTTCATAGGTCATATGACAAAGCAAAATAAAAACAAGAAACAGGTAAGAGACATTACTTGGGAACAAACACAAAAAATCCATTAGATCTTATTTTCACTATCCTAGCCTCCTCATCTGTTGACCTGCATGACGGAAAAGATAGAAATACACCAGAGTAAGTTGCGAAATGCCAATTGATAACAATAACTAACAGAAAGGGGAAGCTATTTCACGTACTTCGCCCGGAAATAAATGAGTGTGTACAGCTCTACAGAGGCCCGCCCTGCCATCTGAGCATTCCTGTGCCGATAATTTAAATCTAAACCACATGGATAAAAAGCGATATTAGGATTTAATACATGTCACACCAAAAGAACAAAACCTGTTAAGAAAAATTTACTATCAGTTTTGTAATGAATATAGTTATCCTAGAAAAAACTTCCATTAAGGCCGTGACATCATTAAAGTCATAAAACATAAAATACCCAAGCTCTAATTAGATCATGAAAGAGATTTCATACTGTCTGCAATTCCAGTGAGCTCCAGCCTGTCTTGAAATACAGATGGTAACTTGGATATTCCTAAAGAAGCAGCAAGTAGCCTGTGCACAATGACATCTGCGAGGAAAAAAATTGTTTCACCTCATTACAATTAATGAGTAAATATTTGATACTTATAACGGATACATACCTGCATATCTTCTTATAGGTGAAGTGAAATGGGTATATAAAGGAGCTGCAAGCCCATAATGATGATACTCTGCAGGGCTAAGATCCCCGCTACAGAAATAAACTGCCTACAAAAACCAAAAAACAAAATCTATTATCTCTAGTAAATTCTAAATCTGGGTTCACTTGTACAAATTCAATTTACCTGAGTCATGCATCTAGTTGCCAGAATGCGGATTAACTTGTTGAAGTAAGGATCATCACCCTGAAAAAGTATTTGGTACAAGAGGGAGAAAGAATTTGAGATCAAATAAGATTCTCAAAAATCAATTGCCTGAGCTAGCAATGTGTGAACCAAAAGTAAACCATTAAAGATGCTGCAGCCAAAAACATTTTATCATTGTAGCTAGTAATTATCCATAATCCATTTATATGTAGTCAATGAAAAAAAGATTAAAAAACAAGAATAACGAAAGAAAAATACAAATACAAAATAAAATATTTACCACAGCATGGTCAAGAGAATCAGCCAATGCTTTCGATGATGAGATATCCAAGTGCAGGCCAACTGCAGCAGCAGTACGTAGCAAGGGTTCAAGCATCTCTCTAGTTGGAGTTGGATGACGCCTAAAAAAGAACCAACAAACAATTACCAGAATAGCAATTGCATCATCTTGCTACATGTAATTGTTTGGGCAGTTTCTATAATGTAGAAACATTTAATGCTTCTAATCAATGGTCTCACATGCTTGGGAAAGATATAATTCTCAATCAAATTTTATTTAAAGCAGGAACTAATTTATTTATTTTTTTTAAAAAAAAAGGTCCATAAACATTTGACCTATAAAGAAATTCCAATTTAATTTCCCAAATAACCACCTTCATCATCCACTAGTAGTATGTTTAGAAATTAGAAGATTACATAAATCACTAAGGTTATTGATGCAGAATGAAGATGACGCCATTTGAGTTCTGATAATTTAGGGATTTCATTTATCTTCGGATGAGCTATCTCTATTTTAGTTATACTATTTGATTAGGACTTAGTTGAAGTGTTTGACTATGATTTAGATTTAGTATTTGATTAGGATTTCACATCAGTATAACGTAAGGGTTATAATTATCTCATTGGGTGTTTTATGTTGGTATGTCAAAGAGAGAGAATCAGAGAGAAAGAGAAGCGAGATCTAAACATTCCTCTGATTAATATTGCAACTGAATTCTTTCTTGCGGATCTCAAAAGAGACAAGTCTTATATATAGGCTATACAAAGAGTAATAATCTCCTAGAAGCTACTAACAACCTGACTGAACTGAATAACAAACTGAACAGACTACAAACTGACACGTGTGCTCTATTACCCCCCTCCCCCCCCCCCCCCCTCTTCTCTTTTTTTTTCTCTCTTTCCTTCTTTAAACTCAAGGTGGTCTCTCAACCTATAGCCAATCAAGAACCTTGAGTTTATCTCTCAAGTCACAAAATGGAGGGGTAGATAAAGGTTTGGTGAATGTGTCAACAACTTGAAGCTGAGCAGGAACATGTTTCACAACCAGTGATTTAGCTAGAACCTTTTCTCAGACAAAGAACAAATTGAGCTCCATATGCTTAGTCCTAGAGTGCAGGACTGGATTATGGACTAAGGAGACCGTGCTGTGGTTATCACAGTAGATAATAGGTGTCTGTATAGGGACATTGAGCTCATGAAGGAGCGACTAAACCCATACCATTTCAAAGGCAGTAAGAGCAAGGCTTCGATATTCAGCCTCTGCTAGATTTAGCAATAAGTGGTTGTTTCTTTGACCACCAGGAAATGAGGTTAGACCATAGAAATAAGCATGAGCCTGAAGTAGAGCGTCCCTCATCTGGATCCATTGCCCAATCTGCATCACAAAAGGCAACCAGTGTAAGGGGCTGGGCAGATGTGCCCTTAAGAAGAAGACCATGAGTCAGTGTGCCCTTAAGGTATCTTAGAATTTGTTTAACCACTGTCCAATGTTCTTCAAGGGGTTGAGACAAACTGGCAAACTTTGTTTACAATGAAGGCAATCTCAGGTCTGGTGACAGTGGCATATTGTAATGCACCTATGATTGATCTGTGTACATGTGAGGATCAGCAACATAATTTCCACCAAAGTTGATAAGTTTGCAGCTACTGGGCATAGGTGTAGAGATTCCTTTGGCATCTATCATTCCAGCCCGAGATAACAGATCTTATGTATTTAGTTTGTGAGAGCAGCATGTGCCCATTGGAAAGATGCTTTACTTCAATACCAAGAAAATAATCAACAATCCCAAGTTGTTTTGAGGCAAACTGAGAATTCAGTTTGCGCACCAAAGTCTGAATAAAGGAGGAGTTGCCGCCAGTTATGAGAATATCATCAACATAAACTAAAACATAAGTGCAGTGACCATGAGCTTGCAAGACAAAAAGGGAAGGATCACACTTGCTAGAAACAAACCCAAGATGATGTAGGGACTGGCCAAGCTTCTCAAACCAAGCTCTTGGAGCTTGCATCAAACCATAAAGAGCCTTATGGAGTTTACAAACCAATGACTTGTCAGCCATTTCAAATGCAGGAGGTTGAGTCATGTAAACATCCTCAACTAAGTCACCATTCAAGCCACGGGTTAGAGCAAGTGCAAGAATGATTCTAATAGTTACAGGCTTCACAACAGGAGAAAAATTCTGATACGGCCCAGGCCTAAGCAAGCCGGTTGGTTAATGGGTTGTTAGGAGGGGAAGGATCTGGAAGGGATGTTCAACTGAAAATGGGTGGGAAAGTTAGCTATATAAGAGGGAGGCATAGGAAGCACGAGGGGATCATCTGAGATCTTGGAATTAAGCTGGAACTTGGAAGAGACTAGGGCCTCTCGAATGCTCTAGAGTGGTCACTGCTATTGTCTATTACCTTTATTGTAATTACCTTTCATTATTGTCATTGTAAGGTCTATTAGAAAACTAGTCTCTGTTATTGTAATTACTGATACATTGTACTTCTGCTTTCATAGTAAAGTGCTTCTGTTTAGTTGTTTCTTTAAATCTGTTCTATCGATGTCTATCAAATTCTCACTAAAATCAAAACCATGTTGTTGGTGGAACCTTTTTGCCACCAATCTAGCCTTATACTAGTTAATGGAACCATCTGGATTCTCCTTTACTTTAAACACCCATTTACAGCCAATGGGACTCCTAGAGGGAGGAAGAGAAACAAGAGACCAAGTGTTATTGGCCAAAAGTGCAGCATATTCTTGTTTCATGGCCAGTAACCATTGTGGATGAGTCAAATCCTGTTTCACAGAAGTTGGTTCAGTGTGAGCAGTAAAAATAGATGGTGGAGGACCTTCGGATCTGGTGTTAATAGAGTGAGTAGGAGACGTGGACTTAAGAGGAGCAGTGGGGGCATATTCTGAACCCGAAGAAAGAGGAGAAGACAGAGACCCAAAAGAGGAGGATCTAGGAATAACAGGAGTAGAACTAGACCCAGGAGAGATAGGAGACATACCTATGGAAATAGATGCAGAAGAAACAGGGGAGATACACTGATTATTAGACCCAGACAGAGAGGGGGCAGACCTAGGAGATCCATTTTCCTGTGAGTGTAAGGATTGATGATGTGGTTTCGAAGCAGATGCAGAAGTAGCAGGGGATGCTGTGTAGAAGAAGACAATGCAGAGGAGGTATTGGCGGGGATAGATGAGAGGGCAGCGGGAGATAGGAGGTGAGTGAGTAGGTGAGATAATAGGAGTGGCAGTAGATAAAGAAGTGGGTGAGGTATTAGGAGTGGCAGTGGGTAAGATTGGTAGAGGAGTAGGTGAATTATAGAGAGGTAGATGAGATGTAGTATAAGGGGATACAGATGATGAACAGGGAGAGGAAGTGAAAGGGAAAATCTGAGAATAGGGAAATCTGATTTCATTAAACAAGACATCTTTGGACACAAACATCCTGCCATCTGAAGCCAAGCATTTATATCCTTTGTGACTAGGAGAGTAGCCCAAAAACACACTCTTTAGAATGAAAATCTAGTTTATGCTTGTTGCAAGGACGAAGAAAAGGATAACAAGCACAACCATACGAAAAGATAAGTAATCAGGTAGGGTATGATAAAGGAGTTGGAGGGGGATTTGGAAATTAAGAGCTGAAGTTGGCAGTCTGCTAATGAGGTAGACTGAGGTTAGAAATGCATGATCCTAATAGTGTAGAGAAATTGTTAGTAGGATTTGCAGGTCCCCGTTCTGGGGCACCAAAAACAAGGGCAAACAAAAGATTTTCTTTATGAACTGTATTCACAGATCCAGCTAAGTTATATTTAGCAATCATCGTTTCTTGAGCAGGAAGCTGAGATTCCAGATCTTCAAAGGTGCTGGAGCTTTCTCTACCATGAAAATACGTAATGAACGGTGCATATTCTTCTGGCAGTCCTTATAAGGCCCATTCAACTTGTTCTGACTCCGTAATAGGATCACCAATGGCTACTAACGTCTCACTAAGAGCTTTAATTCGTGTCAAGAATTCTTCAACAATTTATCACCTTTCTTGATGTTTCTGAGATGAGAACGAACTTGACTAGCCTTTGCCTCGAACTGAAGTAACGATTGATCTTATCCCACGTGAGATGTGATTGTCGAATTCCAAGGATTTTAGAGATCATTTCCTTTGATATTGTTGATTGTAGCCAAGTAAGTAGCATTTTATCAACATGTTCCCATTCTGAGAAGGTTGGATTCACCGTTCCAATAGTACGATCCTCTTCTAACAAGAAACGCATTGGAATATTGGAATAACGAGAAATTTCTCAAGCTGATGAGCAATGATTGGGGGCTCGACGATTTGTTTCCATAGCAAGAAATTTTTGCTGGTTAGTTTCACACAGAGTTACATTGTGAAGAGCGAAGGAGATTTGGATTTGTTCGAGGCAGAGGAAGCGGAATCGCTAGTGTTAGCTGAAGCGGAAGCCATGTTGGTGAACAAAGAGACAGATCAGGCCCCAAAGAAGGGCTCTGATACCATCAAAGAGAAAGAATCAGAGAGAAAGAGAAGCGAGATCTAAACATTTATCTGATTAATATTGCAACTGAATTCTTTCTTGCAGATCTCAAAAGAGACAAGTTTTATATAGGCTATACAAAGAGTAATAATCTTCTAGAAGCCACTAACACCCTGACTGAACTGAATAACAAACTGAACACACTACAAACTGACTTACAAACTGACACGTGTCCTCTATTAGTATGTGTTCCAAAATCACCTATTACTAAGGTGTATATTAGGAAGGAGCGCAGAGAAACCAAGTCTCCTGGGGAGGGAATAGCTAATGTAACGGCTTGGAAGAGAGGCAATCAGGGGGAATTGAGATCTCGGGGAGGGAATGGTTACTGCAACAGATTGCCGGTGAGGCCATCAAGTGGAATTAGGAGGGAGCAGGGTCTCTCTGACCCTTAGACCTATTTTCTGTTTTGTTTCTTCATCTTCCACTGAAAGTCAACCACACAGGTTCAGATATCATTATCAACAGAAGAATAATACAGTAGATTCATCATAATTTGTATGTGTTTTGATCCTGCTTTTATCAGTATCTTTTGCTGAGTTTTCAATCAAAGACTAGTGTATTCTTGGCTCTCTTGGGTGCTATACCAGTTAAGCTTTGTGAGGTTTGTTCTGTTTTGATCCACTATCAACCAAAACTCTTTTACTATGGAAATTAAGTGCACTAACCCATGAAATCAGAAATTAATCAAATTACTTAATGTACCAAATGCATATTCAATTTGATTTACAATCTTCAATTCACAAATTAAATTTTTGTAATTGACATAGAAGAACATAAAAAAAGACAGTATAAAGGCAGCCCCTCCCAAGAAAAACAACCATTTCAAAACTATATGTTAAAAAGGTCAAAACAAAAAACAACCTTAATAAGGAACACAAAGGAAAACTTTTAAGAATTTGTTGTGCAACTGAAACATTAGCAGCAAGCATAAACTCCTCCACCATTTGGTTGGCTTCCCGGATCTGGTACATGCCTGCAATTAAAATCAAACAGTAGAATTAATTTTTATAAAAAGGAAAGGGGAAAAATAAAACCCAGTTTTTTTTTCCCCTCTCCTTTCATGAAGTAGGGGAAATTAAAGTATAATAGAAAACCATCAACCTCAATCTCTCTCCTACAAAATATCCAATTTAACTATGGGTACAACTAAACATCCTTAAGAGAAAGCAAATAAGTTATTTTTGAAATAATTTAAAACCATTAATGTGACATTTACCTAATAGTTTAAGCTTTTAACTTGATATGGTTCTTTATATAGTATCAGAGCCTCTGTGAACAAATGATCACGAATTCGACCCTTACCGCTCCCATTCTATTAATAGATAATAAAATATTACGAAATTTCTTAGCACAGGTTGGTGGACCTATGTATTGTCCACCTTTCATACCCAAAAAAAGAGATGGTTCTATTACTGTAACAGTCACCTAAAGCTTAAACTTTTAGATTGAAATGGTTCTTTACCGATGGAAACAGAAAAAGAGAAATATATTTCAATAATGAAATGAGACTAAACTGTTATGTAATGCATATTCATACCCCTATTTATACTTATAATCTAGGTTGAATACAAGTGTAGTAGTACAAAAATGCCTAATATAGGCATTTAGCACTAGATATGCAAGAAGTATCATCACTGGGTACAAGCCCAGCTCAGTAACACTCACAACATACTAACACAATATAACTTACACTGAACAATACTATTTAACATAGGCCACCCTAATATCATAACGATTACAATTTCAAGTCATTAAAAGTTACTGAAGACATCAAAATTTAACCTAAACTCATGAGGTCTCACTGATGATATATGAACTGACTCAGAAACCAGTCTTCCAAAGCAAGGATCTGGAACAGCAGCTTTGAAGTGCAAGTCTTACCAAGAAGCAACAAGAAAACGTATATTGAAAGTGATCATCTCTCAGCAGATATATGAACAACACGAGTTCAGAATTAGGGATAATTAATTTCAAGGACCGCTAACAATAAATATTTAATTCTAAGGGGCATTAACCGTTCAAATTATGAAGAGCTATCCAAAATTTATTTATGAAGACGGGTCATTTGATTTCACTTAATGGGAAAAAATACCACTAAATTGGTAATACTTAATACTCTCGCTAATTGTTTCAACTAAGTGGCTAATTGTTTTTGGTGGTGATCAGTTCCTCATTTTTAGCCTGATTTTAGGAACAGATAGTGTAGAATATGTAGAATATTCTAGATAGTATTTATTGATGTAGTTGGTAGTTGTATATTTAGTTGGTAGTTGTATATTTATTGATGTAGTTGGAGGTTGCATATTTATTAAAGTAATTGAGGTACTTGGATGTACTCAATATAAAAAGGACTCATTGGGTCTCTCAATGAATCAAGAAAGTATTATTCAGATAAAACACTTCTTCCACTTCTTCTTTTCTTCATGGTATCAGAGCTGGTTATATTCCAGTCTCTTCCCCGTTCTAATTTATTTTTAAGTCATTTTCCTATTCCTTTTTTTTCGTTTTAGCCACTGTCCAAGCCAGAATCCTTACTAGACACCTCCAACCACGAAACCAAGGCCACCATTAGGTTCAGAACAAAATACCGAGCCAGCCCACAGAAGACCCGTTGCAGTATTGTTCATCACTGTAGCAATTACTGTTTCAGTGTCGCCAACCCTCTTCTTGTTTTGAGGGTCAAAATCGTATTTGGAGGAACTTTTTTCTGGGTACCTGTTAGAAAGCCATGGATGCTGGAAATTCTGAAATTTCGTCTGGAACCTCACCCCTTCCCAACTCTTCGTCTTCTGGAGACAAACCAACAATGCAGATCACCAGTCACCGTTTAAACGGTAGGAACTATGTGCAATGGTGTCAATCTGTTAAGTTGTTTATCCAGGCTAAAGGGAAGATGGGGTATCTCGACGGAAAAAAGGTAAAACCAGCAGAACGTGAACCTGGTTATGATGCTTGGGTGACTGAAAATGCTTTAGTCATGACATGGCTGACTAATTCTATGGAACCAGATATCAGTCAAACTTATTTATTTCTTGACACAGCTCCTGAGATTTGGGAAGCTATTAAAGAATATTACTCTGACCTGGGCAATGCATCTCAGGCTTTTGATCTCAACACCAAGGTGAAAGAATTACGCCAAGGAGGGATGACTGTTACTGAATACTTCCTTGCTCTCAAAATACTATGGCAAGAGTTAGATCTTTATGATAAAGCAGACCTTCAAGGTTTAGAAGCTAATGCAAGGTTCAAAAATTATATAGAGAAAAGGCGTCTCTATGATTTTCTTGCTGGCCTTAATTCTGATCTGGATGATGTTCGTGGAAGAATTTTGGAACAAAACCCATTACCTTCCCTTGCTACTGCTTTTTCTGAATTACGAAGGGAGGAGCTTCGCCGAAAGGTAATGTTGGGTGATAAGGACTCTAAGTCCTCTGATGAGTCTGCCCTTATAGCAAAGAATATTGTTCGTCTTTCTGGGGACTCAAAACGTTCTGACCGTTGGTGTTCTCATTGCAATAAGGGTGGTCACACCCGTGAAAAATGTTGGGAAATTCATGGAAAACCACCAAACTGGAAACCAAAAGGAGAGAACAAGAATCGTGCTAATCAAGTATCTTCCGAAGATAAAGGGGAGGTGTCTCATGTCCCTTCAAACCTTGATGGTGTTTTCCTCTCCAAGGCCCAGTATGAGCAATTTCAGAAACTGATATCTCAACCTGCCGAGGCAACTAGTCATGTTGCTCAAAAAGGTATGGCATTCCATGTTGAACGTAGTAATCGCTGGATCCTTGATTCAGGGGCCTCTGATCACATGACAGGTAATGCAACCTTATTTTTCTCCTATACCCCTTACTATCACCCGTCACGAATAAGAACAGCTGATGGGAATTTCTCCACTATTGCGGGGAAGGGATCCATTAAACTTTCTGAGCATATTATTTTGAATTCAGTCCTTCATGTTCCCTCTCTTACCTGTAACCTCATCCCAATTAGCAAACTTACTGTTGAGTTGCATTGTGTTGCTAGGTTCTATGCAAATGCTTGTACCTTTCAGGAACAGGACTCAGGGACGATGATTGGCAGTGCTAGAGAGGAAGAAGGGCTCTACTATTTTAAAGAGGATCCTTGTGAAAGGAGGATTTTTTCAAACCACTCTTTATGTTTATCAGATGATTGTAATGATGTTTTGTTATGGCATCGTAGGTTAGGACACCCAAATTTTGTCTATCTTCAGATGTTATTCCCAAACTTGTTCATCAGTAAAAAGCCAAGTTCCCTTCTTTGTGATATTTGTCAGCTTGCAAAGCATTCTCGTGCCACTTATTCTCCTAAAAAATATCATGAATCTTCTCCCTTTACATTGATTCATAGTGATATTTGGGGACCTGCTCGTGAAAAAAATATCTCGGGTGCTCGTTGGTTTATTACTTTCATTGATGATCATTCTAGGGTATGTTGGGTATACCTCTTGAAAGATAAGTCTGATGCGGCATCCACCTTTAAAAATTTTCATGCTATGATTCAAACTCAATTCCAGACCTCTATCAAAATTCTGTGAACAGACAATGGTACTGAATATTTTAATTCTGTTCTTGGAGATTACCTAAACCAGCATGGAATTATTCATCAAAGTTCTTGTCATAACACCCCTCAACAAAATGGGGTGGCTGAAAGAAAAAATAGACATCCAATTGAAGTTGCTCGAGCTCTTTTATTCACGATGCATGTCCCTAAATATCTGTGGGGGGAAGCCGTCTTGACAGCCTCTTATCTCATTAACCGGATGCCTTCTCGGATACTAAATTTTCATTCTCTTTTATCTTGTCTTACTAAATTTTTTCCCTCTTTCAGTGCTGTTTCTTCTCTTCCTCCCAGAATATTTGGCTGTGTGGTTTTTGTGCATATTCCTCCACATCACAGGTCCAAACTTGACCCTAAATCTGTTAGATGTGTCTTCATAGGATATTCCCCTAATCAAAAAGGTTATAAGTGTTACTCACCTTCTCTCCGTAAGGTTTTTGTTTCCATGGATGTTACCTTTTATGAGACACAATCCTTTTTTTCCCCGACTTCTCTTCAGGGGGAGTCTATTGGTATTGGTATGGATGATGATAAGCCTGGGAAACCAAATGATGCTGCTGTCTTACCTTGGCCTTTGGAAACAGGGGGAGTTATTGGGAAGGAAACAGGGGGAGTAACTATACCTGAATCTAATGATCCTCCTGGTAAATGGGGAAAATTTTATAGCAGGCGCAAAACACATGAAGATACTCTAGACTGCCAGGATCCTGATTCGAGTCCTTGTTCCAGCAACCCACTTGAATGTACTAGTACAACCAACATTGATATGCCTATTGCTCTTCGGAAAGGTACTAGATCTTGCACTGCTCATCCTATTTCCCATTATATCTCATATGAAAAGTTGTCTCCAGGTTTTCGTGCTTTCAACACTATGTTAGATAGTACCAGGATACCCAAAAATATCCAAAAAGCACTTGATGACCCAAAACGGAGGAATGTTGTATTAGAAGAAATGGATGCACTTACAAAAAATGGAACATGGGAGTTTGTGGCATTACCTAAAGGAAAGAAAATTGTTGGTTGCAAGTGGGTGTTCACAATAAAATTCAATGCAGACAATAGCATCAATAGGTATAAGGCCAGATTAGTTGCTAAGGGATTTACTCAGACTCATGAGATAGATTATCAGGAGACATTTGCTCTTGTTGCCAAACTTAACACTATCCGCGTTCTGCTATCTCTTGCCTCCAACCTTGATTGGCCATTGCAACAGTTAGATGTTAAGAATGCCTTCTTGAATGGTGATCTACATGAGGAAGTTTACATGGATCCACCTCCTGGTTTTGAAAAAGGGGATGGTTCTGTGTGCAAGTTGCAGAAGTCTCTCTATGGACTTAAACAATCTCCCAGAGAATGGTTTGGGAAATTTACTCAAGCTGTTAAGGGAAGAGGGTTCACCCAAGCTCAGACTGATCACACCTTATTTTTTAAACACTCCGACAAAGGAAGAATTGCTATTCTGATCGTTTATGTTGATGACATAATTATCACTGGTAATGATAGCGAGGAGATAACCTCTTTAAAAAAATGTTTAGCTGACCAGTTTCAACTAAAAGATCTTGGATCTCTCAAATATTTTCTTGGCATGGAAATTGCTCGGAGGAAGGAAGGAATTTCTTTAACTCAGAAAAAATACATTCTAGACCTGTTGCAAGAAACAGGTATGCTTGGGTGCAAGCCGGCAGAGACTCCAATTGAAGCTAATATCAAGATGGGTGTTGAGGACGGGGAAGATGTTGATAGGGAGCAGTACCAGAGACTAGTGGGGAAATTAATCTATTTGTCTCACACTCGTCCTGATATTGCTTTTGCTGTGAGCATGGTTAGCCAATTCATGCATTCTCCTAAGGAAAAACACCTTAGTGCTGTTTATAGAATTCTCAAATACCTCAAAAATACCCCTGGTCGAGGAATTTTCTTTAAAAATGGGCACAAAAGGATGATTGAAATCTATACAGATGCAGACTGGGCTGGCTCTGCAATGGACCGAAGATCTACTTCAGGATATTGTACTTATGTCTGGGGAAACCTTGTGACCTGGAGAAGTGAGAAACAAACTGTTGTTGCAAGAAGCAGTGCAGAAGCAAAATTTCGGGCTCTAGCCCATGGTATTTGTGAAGGAATTTGGTTACGAAGGCTTCTAGAGGAGTTGAAGATCTCTTATTCCCTACCTATCAGATTATATTGTGATAATAAGGCTGCTGTCAGCATTGCTCAAAATCCTGTTCATCATGACAGAACAAAACATGTGGAAGTTGATCGTCACTTTATCAAAGAGAAGTTAGAAGAAGGTAGTGTATGCTTGACATATATACCTACCAAGGAACAGACGGCAGATATTCTCACCAAAGGATTACTTAAGCCGACCTTTGAGAATTTGATCTGCAAGTTGAGAATGATCAATATATATCTCCCAACTTGAGGGGGAGTGTAGAATATGTAGAATATTCTAGATAGTATTTATTGATGTAGTTGGTAGTTGTATATTTAGTTGGTAGTTGTATATTTATTGATGTAGTTGGAGGTTGCATATTTATTAAAGTAGTTGAGGTAGTTGGATGTACTCAATATAAAAAGGTCCCACTGGGTCTCTCAATGAATCAAGAAAGTATTATTTAGATAAAACACTTCTTCCACTTCTTCTTTTCTTCAGATAGAATCTCCTGATTCTGTTTCTTTTATGTACAGCTAGGTGTAGTTATTAGCTCCTATGTTTTAGGGATTTCCTATCTGTAGGGAGAGAATTCCTCTCCTAGTTTTTTAGGCCTAGATTAAGGTACATCCATTAATGTACAGTGTTTACCCTAATTCCTTATTTGTACTACCATCTTGTAATCAACAGAAAAAGGAAAAATACAATGTTTTATTTATGGTATTAGAGCATGATCTGAGCCAGGGTTGATTACAAACTTCATCATTGCTTCATCCATGGCAAACGACCAGGAGAGTGGCACCTCAAAGGTGGTATCCTAATCGAAGATTGGAACCAACCCGCTCGAAGGCCTTGTTCTTCCTATCATTGGCTACAAACCGAACAGCCAGAACTTCATTCAATGGGCCAGCTTAATTCAGATATTTCACCATTGAAAGGGAAGGAAAGAGTACATCATCAGTGATGGCAAACAACCGGAGAAAGATGATCCTAGTAACCTTATAGGTTCAATCCACTCTCAGCTCAACTAAATGTGTAGATTTCAATAGATCAAAGAAAGTGAAATCTCTGTATTCTGATATGGAAAATTACACCCACTATAACAATGGAAACAGTATCAACAGCAGATTAAAACAGAGACAGAACAATTAATCAAAAGGCTCCTCACTCTCCTAGGTACCAATTCCAGCAAAGACTACTCAATACCCCCTCTCCTTCCATTCAAGCCTATTTTAACTAACTCCTGCCAGCATTGCACTCTGTTGAGGGCCAATTTGGGAATTCCAAGCTGACTCATCACTGGGCCTGGCCCACACACTCCTTTTCTTATCCCTCCCATACACCTTAGTATGCTGGTCCATATCACAACCACAAATGAGACTCGAGAACAGCCAGGTGATGTCATTGCTGCTGAACACAATTACCAACAGGATCTACAAGTTCCTTCTTGGACTTAATAAGAAGCTTGATGAAGTAGTGGGACAATTGTTGGTACCAAGCCACTAGCAAAGGTTCACAAATATTTTCTAAGTTGATAAGGGAAGCTCAAACTCTTTGCCTTAGTTAGAAAATCTCAGCCATGTCAGCTAAAGGACATCAGTCCAATCAGCCACCTTTTCAACAGGAAAAAAAAAATATCGAACTTGGCGTGAATTGTAGAAAGACAAGCCACACAGAAAATACATGCTGGTTCAATAATGGAAAACCGGCAGTTGAAAAGTTGTCTTATGGAAGGGAAAAGCATGTCAATATACCCTCTTCATATAAATTTGAGACAGACAAGGTAAGTACCAGCATGATGGCTACTAATTTACCATCTCAATTCTAGGGAGATGTCCTCTCTCCATCCTACTTAATCAACGTTCAACACCACACAATTGTAAATGAAGTTCTAAATGTAAAGATACTAGTTTGGAAGATTACTAATGGCTATTGCTTATTTATTATTAAGAGGCTAATTGTTTTCAGAAAATGGCTAACAGTTGCAAAAAGGGTTTTAATTAAGGCTATTTTCTATATTAAGAGAAATCTAATTGTCCCTTTCCCCAAAAAAACTGTGTACACCGTCCTTCATAATAATTTGAACTTTTTATGCCCCTCTTATTATCATTTATCAGTCCTTAAGATTAATTAACTTCATAAATATCTCTTCATTTGATGTCACACTCATGCTTACATATCATGACACATCGTACCAGATTGATATCAGCTAATGCATTAAACGTGTAGAAACATCAAACAAAAAACAAAATAATGTTAATTTTCTGAACTTCCAGCATCCCAAAAAAGTAAAGTAATTAAAATCGTTCAGGACACCAGTGTTAATCTAAAGGCAGACATATTCATGGACCGAGCTTTGTGGTTTAAATGATATCAACTAGCTGGTAAATACTTCCAGAATGGGTTCCTCTAAATGATGTACAGAATGCAAGGGACACAAAGGACACATAGGTAGCACGATCTGGAAAATGTGACAGAGTATCAATAGATGACAGGTCATTCATTCTTCTTACTATGAACAATCTAATGGCACCAGTAGAACTTCTTATCCAATTCGAATAACACAAAATTGCTCACCTTCTAAAACCTCAAAAAGAATAACTAAATGACATTAAGAGGTAAGAAGACTACCAATATCAAGGGGATTATGAGTCTCTGTGTCAATTTGAAATTTGACTTCAGCAGATGCAAGAGTCAAAGCTCCTCTCTCAATACGCCTTAATCTCATTTTCTGATAGATCATAAACAAATTCATAACTTTCAGGAAATTTCATAACAGAGCATGCAAACACAACCATACTTATAAATATATATGTGAGTAAAACATAAACCTGCATCCATAAATCCGTACCTTAGCTAAACTATTCATATTCCTCAAATCTGTAGTTAGTGGATCCATCAACCGACTGTCCGAAGAGAACACAAAATACAGTAACCAAACTACTTCATGAAACTAAAATTGCATAATTAAGTAAAAGACTAGAAGAAATGATCAGCCATCCACAAGGCAACAAAAGAAATAGTCATTTTAGCGCATTAGAAGTGAGCATAGATCAATAATCAGTTATTATTTCTAATCACAACAGTATAAAAAGACAGTAGTTTGAATTGTTAGTATGAACATGATCCCAATCATTTAGCATGGGCTTTTATTTAAGGGAAATATAAGTATCATGTTGATGGAGAAAGAGAATGCTTCATGCAGACCCTTCGAACAATGTGCACCATTTTATTTTATTTTTAATTTTTTTTTTTAAATGGTGGACCCCACTAATGTGTCTATAGCATGAGGTATCTCCTATATTGCACCATGAGAAGTCCCATTGTTTTTCTATCCATCAATTCACATTTTAATAAAATATATTTATTTTTACTAATCAAGATTTATATTATACACTTTAGATAAATTATAATTTGCATGATCTTATAATGTAATATAAAAATAATTTGTTACCATAATATGTATATATATATATATATAATTTACAATTTACAATTTTATATTAAAATAGAAAATTACAAAATTATTATTGTTGATTTATTCATTAATATTTAGAATTCTCTGACATAAAATAAATCATATTAAATAATATATGAGATAATTGATCTTTTGAAGTAATAAGAATGACCTTAAAAAAATGTGTTTGGCTGTATTGTTATTAATTTAGATACTTTGATTGAACTAGTATGTTACTTCCTTTATGTTCCTTGAATCCTTGACTTGAATGTGTAGTATTATATTTTATATTCCTCATTTCCTCCTATTTTAGGTGATTTCTTATCTTATAGCATTTATATGTGGTATAATTTATTAAAAGTATTTATATGGATTTCACAGTAACAGCTTTACCACTACCCGCTATAGCGTTTTGGGGGTCGGCTATTTACTCTGGAACAAGATGGTTCGTTACTTTTATTGATGATTGTACTCGCATGGGTATTTTTTATGCGTGACAAGTTAGAGGTGCCAGCCTTATTTGTTCAATTCTATCACATGATTCAAACACAATTTGGTAAATGTTTTAAACAATTATGGTCTGATAATGGCACTGAGTACATCAATCAACACCTATCACAGTTTGTTAAAGACAAAGGCACGATTTATGAGTTCACATGTGTTGATACTCCTCAATAGAATGGAGTTGCTAAAAGAAAGAACCATCACATGCTCGAAGTTACACAAGCCTTACTTTTCCAAACTTCAGTTCCCAGGTCTTATTGGGGAGAGGCTATGTTAATTGCGGCTTATCTGATCAACTGACTCTCATCCCGAGTTCTTGGTTGTGTAAGTCCTTCTTTTCCTGTCTAGCAAAGCCTACAATCTCGAGTTTTTAGTTGTGTGACCTTTGTCCATATTCATAAATAACATCGAAGTAAGTTGGATCCTCGGGCTCTTAAATGTATCTTCTTGGATTATACTCCAAACAAAAGGATACAAATGTTATCACCTTCAGAACCGTAAGTTTTTTGTTTCCATGGATGTTACATTTCATGAAGATATGTCATTTTATCCTCGTCCTCACCTTCAAAGGGAGAGTAATTTGGAATTTTCAACCCTGTCTTTTGAGCCCGAGCTTTCTCCTTTGCCATTACCTTCTCAGTTTGCCTCAAAGCCTATCATTGTATCGCATGATGAGCAAGATTCAACAGATGACAAAGACGTGAGCCTTGGCAGCCTACAAAAGTGCATACTAAAGAAGGCGCCAAGGACACCTAAGTTGCTATATCAGAGAAAGAAAAACCCCACTCTACCAGTAGCTACCACCAACGTCTGAACCATTGACTGGTAAGTACTGAAAACACAATTGTCCCTATTTCTGAGCCTGACACTAATAATTCTGCTTTTTTGTGACTTGTTGATTGCCTTAATAAAAGGAAGAAGATCAAGTACTCAATACCCTATTTCTCAATATATCTTATCTAAAAACCTTTCTATACAGCATAAAAGTTTCATTTCAGCCATATGCGCCGGATGCGAGTTGTGCTGCCTCGCCTCAAGAACCCGCTCCGAAACGCCATTGCGGCCGCATTTGCGGCCAAATAGCAGCCATTTGCGGACCCTAACCCTTTCCTCTCTATCATCAATCTGCGAGAAATGTGTGGATGAGAAAGAGTGAGAAGAGAAGATGCAGAATGTATGTATCCATTCTGGAGAAAGAGAGAGGAACGTCGTCGTGTCCTCTACAAACAAACCTAGTTATTGGAGAGAGAGAAAGAGATAAACGTCGAACCTCTGGTTATGGGAGAGAGAGAAAGAAAGAAACGTCTTTTCTACTTTCCCACTTTCAATTAAATGTATCCACATGTTTCAGATTTTCATCCTTTTCAAAAAAAAAAATTCTATAATTTAATTGGCTGTTTTTACTTTTTGTTTTTTTCTATTGTTTTAAATTTGCAGTTTACAATTTTGTTATATTATTCAAATTTGCAGTTTATCTCTTGCTGCTCACTTAAATTGGGTCAAAAATCAATATAATATGAAGAATACATTCCTCAATGGTGAATTAGAAGAAGTCTACATGGAGATTCCACTAAGGTTTGACTTTACAACTGTTGGAGACAAAGTCTATAGATTGAAGAAGACCATATATGGCTTAAAACAATCTCCCCGAGCTTGGTTTGGAAGGTTTACCAAAGTCATGATGTCGTTTGAATATAAGCAGAGTCAAGGAGATCATACCATATTTTTCAAACATTCTCAACAAGGAAAACTTAACTGTTCTTTTTTATGTAGATGATATCATTGTAACAGATGATGATCCAATTTGAGAGATGACTTCTGCAGGAAAGATTAACTGCCAAATTTGAAATCAAATACCTTAGGGAGCTAAGATATTTCCTGGGAATTGAGGTAGCTTATTCAAGCAAGGTATTTTTATTTGTTAGCATATATATGTACTTGATCTTTTGAAAAAGGATGGAAAGCTTGGGTATAAAACCACTAGCACCCTTATAGAACAAAATCATTTGTTGGAGATTGAGGAGACTTCTCCACTTGACAAAGCACAATATCAACGACTTGTGGGACCACTAATCTATCTAGCCCATGCTAGAAGAAATTTGATCAAAGTTGTTAGCATAGTTAGTTAGTTCATGCACAATCCAAGGGAAAGACACTTGCATACTATGGAGAGAATACTTCAGGACCTGAAGGCTACTCCTAGGATAGGGTTATTGTTGTAAATAATCGTATTTGTTTATTTATTTATTTATTTTCATTCAAGAATCTTCTTTGGGCTTAGCCCATTAGGTTATTTTGTCTCTTTAAATAGAGAGCAATTGTACAGATATAATACACAATTTTTATCAATAAGATTATCTCTTTTTTTCAACTTGGTAACAGAGCTCTCGAAGGGCTCTGCTTCCGCAATTGCTGCCTTTAGAGCAGAATCCAATTTGTTAGCTTTCGACGCCACTAGCCGTCATCGGAAAAATTTTCCGGGGACCTTTTGGACCAAGAGGACCATTTTTTGACTCTGTTTTTCCAGATCTATCAATCTACGTACGTTTCTAGCAGTGGGTCTTTCATCTCGTCATAAAAAATCGGATCTTTTTGGCCACTCGCGCCTCCTTTGATCAGATCTGATTATTTTACTCTCTTTGTTCACGACGTGCACTGTTCATCAACACTGTTCACCGCGCGCACTGTTCATCAACACTGTTCACTGGGTACTGTTCACTAAAAAAAAACTATTCCAGGACAGAACTGCTTGGTTTTGTCTCCTCTTTCCAGATCTGTGTTTTTCTCTTCGGTCAGACAACATTTGCATTTGCGTTTATGTGATTTTCACCTCAACATTATGGCGGGTTCAAATGGTGAATCTTCGGAATTTATTTCTATTCGCCGAGATGAGTTGGAGCGGATTCGGACTATGCTTGATTCTCTGAGTAAGCCATCTAATACTAGTGCTTTGACTATGACTGCTATGAGCTCCACTACTCATTCTTTTTTTTCTTCTTGTACTGATTTTAAACATTCTTGGATTATTGATTCTGGTGCTACTGATCATATGGCTTGTTGTGTTGACTCTTTCTTTCTTATAACCCTACTATTGGCACCCATACAATAGCCGTAGCTGATGGCTCACACACATCAGTTGCGGGTTCTGGTAACATATATTTACAGTCTTCCTTACATCTCCAAAATGTTCTTCATGTTCCCAAACTCTCCACTAATCTTCTTTCTATCCGTAAAATTACCAAAGATTTGAATTGCATTGTAACTTTCTTTTTCTTCCCTACTCACTGTGTTTTTTAGGATCTCGCCACGGGAAAAACGATTGAGGATGCTAAGGAGCAAGGTGGGTTGTACTAACTGGTGCCAGAATCTTCTGCAAAGTATGCTAAAGATCACACCTTGTTGACTCAGTCTCGGTCTATTTCCGACTCTTTGTTTTGGCTCCATCATAAACGCTTAGGGCATCTTCCATTTCGTTTGCTCAAGTCTTTATTTCCATCATCATTTTTGTCTAAGTCTGTTGAGTGTTTTCATTGTGATGTTTGTGAGTTTACTAAACACCATCGTGTTTCTTTTCCTTCTAGTAACATTAAAAGTGATGAGCCTTTTGATCTTGTTCATTCTGATTTTTGGGGTCCTTCTAAAGTTCCTCATCCTTCTAGTAATAAATGGTTGGTTTCTTTCATTGATGATTGCACTCGTGTAACCTGCGTTTATTTAATGCATGAAAAATCTGAGGTACCACAATTTTTCTTTCGATTTTATAAAATGATTGAGACCCAATTTGGAAAAAGAATTAAAAGACTAAGGTCTGACAATGGTACCGAATAAGTCAATCAGCGTCTTTCCAAATTCATCCAAGATCAGGGCATGATTCATGAACTTACTTGTGTGGACACCCCTCAACAAAATGGAGTTGCTGAGAGAAAGAATCGTCTTGAAGTTGCTCGTGCCTTACTTTTTCAGAATCATGTACCCAAGTGCTATTGGGAAGATGTCATTCTTACTACAGCTTTCTTAATCAACCGCTTGCCCTCTCTGGTCCTTGACAATGTAAGTCTTCTTCACTCAATGACTTCAATCTTTCCCTTTTTTCCCTCTATGCCAGAGTCTTCAGCCACGAGTGTTTGGGTATGTTGTCTTTGCCCATGTTCATAAACATCTTCACAGTAAGTTGGATCCTAGGACTCCCAAATGTATCTTCCTTGGTTATGCCTCTTATAAGAAAGGCTACAAGTGTTATCATCCTGCTAGTCAGAAATACTTTGTCTCAATGGATGTCAAATTTTATGAATCTGAGTCCTTTTTCCCAAGTCCTCATCTTTAGGGGGAGAGCAATTCTTCAGTAGATTCATCACCTTCTACCTTTGAGTCTGGACCTTTCATGTCTTCTCCTACACCTCTTTCTCTTGTTTCTGATTCTTGTGTGTCTGACCCATCTGATACACCGGAAATACGGAAGATTGTGACACCTGAGTTGGTATATCACAGGAGAAAGCAGCCCACACTGCTTTACCAGCAACCTCAATCGTATGAACCACTGGTAAGTCCTAAATCTCTTGTTTCTGATCCTAATATTTCTCCTGTTTCTGAACCTAATAATGTTGCCTCTAATGATTTGCCTGTTGCTTCTGATAGCTTACCCAGTACCTCTAATGACTTACCTATTGCCCTAAGAAAAGGGAAAAGATTTTGTACCCAACACCCTATCTCTCATTTTGTCTCTTCTACTAACCTTTTTGTGCAGCACTAGATTCTATCTCAATTCCAAAATCAATACATGAAACATTAAAAGATAAGAATTGGGCTCGAGCCATGCAAGATGAGATGAATGCCTTAGAGAAAAATAAAACATGGGAGGTTGTTGATAGATCTAATGGAAAGAAAGCAGTAGGGTGCAAATGGGTTTATGCCTTGAAATATAATTCTGATGGTACTCTTGAGAGATATAACGCTCGGTTAGTTGCCAAGGGTTACACTCAGACCTATGGCATTGATTATGAAGAAACTTTTGCCCCAGCTGCAAAAATGAATACTCTGAGAGCTTTGTTGTCCCTTGTTGCCCATTACAACTGAGATATGAATCAATTTGATGTGAAGAATGTTTTCCTTAATGGAGAGTTAGAAGAAGAAGTCTATATAGAAAACCCACATGGCTTTGGCTCTATGGATGGAAGAAAGAAAATTTGCAGGTTAAAAAATGCCTTGTATGGATTGAAACACTCTCCTCGTGCCTGGTTTGGGATATTTACTAAGGTTATGTTGGCCTTAGGATATAAACAGAGTTAAGCAGATCACGCACTATTCTTCAAGCACTCCCAAGATAGGAAGCAAACTGTGCTCCTAGTATATGTTGATGATATTATTATAACAGATGATGATATTACGGAGAAACATTTTCTACAAGCACGGCTAGCCTCTGAGTTTGAAATTAAAGATCTTAGGAGATTGAAATATTTCTTAAGGATAGAGGTAGCTCATTCAAAGGAATGAATTTTTATCAGCCAGAGGAAATATGTCCTCGATCTTCTTAAATAAGCGGGAAAACTTAGGTGTAAACCCTCTAGTACTCCTATTGAGCAGAATCACAAGATGGGTTATGAAGAAGAGAGACCTCCAGTTGATAAAGGACAATATCAGTTGTTAGTTGGGAGACTAATATATTTGGCTCATACTAGACCAGGTAATGGCAAGAAGCTGTTATAATATGCTGTCAGTATTGTAAGTCAGTTCATGCATAATCCAAAAGAAAAACACATGCAGGTAGTGGAGAGAATTCTTCAATATCTTAAAGCCACTCCTAGTAAAGGACTTTTATTCCGGCGTAAAGGCAATCTCTCTTTAGAAGTTTATACCGATGCTGATTATGCTGGATCCGTAACTGATTGTCGATCTACCACTGGTTATTGTATGTTTCTTTGTAGTAACCTAGTTACATGGAGGAGTAAGAAGCAGGACGTGGTTGCCAGATCGAGTGCTCAGGCTGAATTTCGAGCTATGGCTCAAGGCGTTTGTGAGTTATTGTGGTTGAGAATTATACTTAGTGATCTTAAAATAAGATGTGAAGGACCTATGAAGCTGTTTTGTGATAATAAGTCAGTCATTTGTATAGCTCATAATTCAGTTCAACATGATCGGACTAAGCACATTGAGGTCGACCTCCATTTTATCAAAGAGAAACTTGATAACGGGTGGATCACCACTACAGGCTTGATAACGGGTTAATCACCACTCCATACATCCCTTCTGGACGTCAATTAGCTGATATTCTGACAAAGGGACTTCCTTCAGAAAGGTTTCAAGAGCTTACTAGCAAGCTAAGAATGATAAATATCTATTCCTCGGCTTAAGGGGGAGTGTTGTAAATAATTGTATTTGTTTATTTACTTATTTATTTTCATTTTAGAATCTTCTTTGGGCTTAGCCCATTAGGTTATTTTGTCTATTTAAATAGAGAGCAATTGTACAGATGTAATACACAATTTTTATCAATAAGATAATCTCTTTTTTTAAACTGTTATTATTTCAGAAAGGAGGAAACATCTCCCTAGAAGTTTACACTAATGCGGACTACACAGGATCTATAATTGATCGACATTCAACTTTCAGATATTGCACGTTTCTATGTGAGAACCTAGTGACATGGAGGAGTAAGAAGCAAAATGTAATTGTTCCGCCAAGTGCAAAGGCAAAGTTTTGGACTATAGCTCTAGGCATATGTGAACTATTATGGCTGAAGATTATTCTACATGAACTCACATTAAAGTATGAAGGACCTATGAAGCATAGTAGTTAAAAGCGGCACTAAAGCGGCGCTACCCGCACCGTTTGCGGGTTGCGGTGGTCGACCGCGAGAAACAGCTTCACACCGTTTCGAAAAGTAATCGCTTCTTTAGCGGCCGTAATAGCGGAGGAAATCGCGTTGTTTCGGCAAAAATCGTGGCTGAAATGGAGTGCTCTCTCTCTATTCTACGTTTTTAAATGGAGCGCTCTCTCTCTCTTCTGCGTTATAAAGATTTAGACGAGAAAGAAACCCACGTGAGTTGTATAATTTGTTTTGAATCTGATATTTATTATAATATTATTTCCCACGTGACTTTTATTTTATAAAATGGAGCGCTCTCACTCTCTTCTGAGTAATGGGCAGGACACTGAAAAGTGAATATATTTTTTATGAGTAAAGATATATAGTCAAAAACTGATTTATATTTTATTGGTAAAGAATTAAATCAAAAGATATTATGTTATTTGTGACCGACATATTTTTTTATCCTGTAAGATATATATATCAAATTAAGAGTCATTTACAATTACAATCACTTTGGAAAAAACAATATTATCTAGGATTCTAGGTCAACAGCGTCTCTAGTCTACCTTTATCTCTTGACTTATCTCTTATTCATCTGAACTGCTTTCTCTTTTGACTGGGAATCATCTCTTCCCTCTTCGTAGGTAACGTTATTTATTTTTATTTTAATTTGCTTTTTTTTCTACCGTCCTATTTTCTTTTTCTTTTCTAGGTTTTTCTGTGGATTTTTTTTTTACTTCTTCCCTTTTTTTGTGTTTTCTTTTTTACCTCTTCCTTTTTTTTTTCTTACCTTCTATATTTTTTTTTCTGGCCTCCTATTTTTTTTGTCATTAAAAATAAAAAGATCATTACTAGTATGTCGTCTAGTGATATACATTATATTGTAGATGACAAGGATGATTTGTGGTCCCAGACAGAAAAATAACGAAATTGAAATTAGCTTTTTTTCCTTCCTTTTCTAAAATGTGGTTCCGGGGACAGAAAAATATTGAAATTTATTTTATCTTTTTTTCTGATTTCTATTTTATTTTTTGTTTGCGTCTATAATAATAAATATAGCTAGTGATGGCATCCAACAACAGCACACAAGAATCTCCTTCTTGTGCTTTGGTTAAATCCCCCGGGTCCTTATCGAGATATAGCATGGCAATGGAATTCCTTGAAGGATATTAATAACAAAAGAAACGTGACATGTTATGTTGGGGTTTCATTTGCAAGGTATGGGACTTGGAGTCCCACATTGGTTGTATGAGCAACTAATGTGGGGTTTATAAGGCCTTGGGCACTCCCACCCTTTGAGCTAGCTTTTAGGATGGTGCATCCTAAGGTCTCATCAAATGTACCAGGGCTAAATTACACCAAATGGGGATAAAGGGAGATGTAGAGCCACCATGTAAGAAAAAAAACCCAGAAGTAAGAAATGCTTTGAAGGAAGCATATGAAAAGCTAGCTGATAAAAATGCTTCCCTAAATGAGCTACAAGAAGATGATGATGAGCTTGAAGAGGTGGAAGAAATCCATAACCTTAGAACTGGAAAAAAGGGAGTAACACCCAGTAGTTATTCCTCTGTTGTTGCTGCCAAGAAAGGCAAGACTGTGAAAGGTCCCATGGACCTACTTCTTTTGAAAAAACCAGAAAACAACATCAAGTTGGGGAAAAGGCAAACAAGTATCAATGATGCCTGTGATAGAGAAGCTAGAGCAAGAATAATTCAATATATTGAGAGGTTTTTAGTAACGAATGGAATACCTTTCAATGTTGTACGCTCTAGAAGTTTTAGGTTGATGGTTGAAGTAATACAGAACTATGGTCCTCATTTGAAGGTTCCATCTTATTATAATAAATGTAGAGTTACACTCCTTCAAAAGGAGTTAGAGTACACACAACAATTACTGAAGGAGCGTGAGATAGAGAGAGTAAACTATGGATGTTCTATTATGTCTGATGGATGGACAAATAAGATGGCTAGAACTTTGATCAATTTTTGGGTGAATTGTCCATTAGGAATTATGAATTGTTCCATCTTATTATATGAAGACTGGTGAGAAATTACATGAACTTCTGGACACTTTTGTGATGGAGATTGGTGAACAAAATGTTGTTCAAGTGGTGACCGACAACGGAAGCAATTATGTTTGGCTGGTAAGAGACAATAAACTCGTTCAATTGTTAATATTTCAATTTATTTGTGACTCATTTTCTTAATTAAGTTTATGCTTGTGATATTAGGGAAACTTTTACAAGCCAAGAGATGTCATTTGTTTTGGACTCCATATGCTGCATATTGCTTGGACTTGATGGTAGAAGACATTGGAAAGCTTGATCGAGTAGGTTTCATTTATAATCATTCATTGGCATTGAACACTATGCGGAAGTTCACAAGCAAAACAGAATTGGCGAGGCACGGAGTGACAAGGTTTGCCACCACATTCCTGACATTGCAAAGGTTGTATAAGTAGAAAAACAACCTCCGAAGGATGTTCACTTCTGATGAGTGGTAAAATCTAAGACTGCCAAAGACACTAAGGGGGAAAAAGGCAACTGATATAGTACTCAGTACATCTTTTTGGAATGACGTTTATTGTCGTAAGGCTATGGGGCCTCTTGTGGGTGTGCTGAGGATGGTTGATAATGAAAAAAAAGCCAGCAACGGATTACATTTATGAAGCAATGGATAAGGCCAAAGAAGCAATTCAAAATGCATTATCTTAACCCTCAATATTTTTATTCTAATCCAAAGCTTGATGAAGATTTAGAAGTGGTTAATGGTTATTTAAAATGCTTCGAGAGACTAACTGCCAATGGAGATGAGATGGACCAGGTTATGGATGAATTGGAACTATATAAGAAAGCTCAGGGTCTCTTTGGCATGGACTCGGCCAAAAGACAAAAGGATAAAAAGGGATGTTCTGACCAAAGAACTTCCCACCGATAGATTTGAAGTACTTACTAACAAATTGAGAATGATAAATATCTATTCCTCAACTTGAGGGGGAGTGTTGTAAATATAGAAAATATTTGTATTGGTTTGTTTCCTTTATTAGCCAGATTGTTTCATTTGAGTCAGATTGTATTCGAAGATTGGGTTTACTCCTTCAAGCCTATTAGCTTCTCTACAAAAAGGTACCCATTGTATAGGCTTTATTACACATTAAATTAATAATATTTTGTTCGTTCTTGTTAACTTTAACTATCAGAATCCGTACCCTATAGCTTATCCTTTTGTTTATTTTTCTAGAATCACTCAAGTCAGTACAGCTATTTCATAACCAATGATAGCAGGCACTTACTCTGGGATAACAAATCCTAGAACAGAAACATTCGTCATGTTATATACTTTTTTATTTCAGTCATAATTATTACAAATAGTGCTAAATTAAAAACATGCCAATCCATATCAATACAAAGGATATATGGAGAAATAAAAGAATACCTGTCATCCATCCTAGCTTGTGCCTCAACATAAGACAATGCTGCAGAAGATTTAATGACACTTTTTGTATATCTGCTGGAAATAATGTCCGCCTCAGGTGTCATTTCCTGAACATTTATAAATAGCTTAAGTGCATATCAATGTAGACAATAAAATGTACTTAAATATAAATTTCTTCAGTTGACATCCTTCTTTTGGAACATTCAAACTATTCTGTAAACATATTAACATTTTGATCATATCATTAAAGACTGATCCGGTTCTGAAAAATTAGAGCTGGGATTTGTAATTGAAAAGAAAAACAAGGAACAGGGCAAATGGGAGAGTTGTTTTATTGAATAACCAGACAAACAGTACAAGCTATGAAAACTTAACAAGGGAAGGTCCCTTCACTCTGGGAAAGATTTCTCTATCTAACCAATAAGCAAGAAACAATTTATTACATAGTAAGTGCCTAAACAAGAAACCATTTATCCCACACTCCTGCCAAAAACAAGCACCTAATGCATCACACCCTAACAGAATGTCCAGCTCTTAACAAACTTCCTATTTTTTTATTACATTCTTACGTGTATAAACCTTCCAACTTGTTCCATAGGCTGCTCCTTGTGCTCTTCCTTTGACTTTAACATTCGTATCAAAGACAGCGTAGATATAATGAACTTGGAAGAATAATAAATAGTCAATATAAATGCATATGCCCTTTCTGCATATTCCATACTCAGAAGATGGAGACCCCCACACCCTAGGTTGGTACCTGTGGACCAAGGCAGAAGCAATACTTTTTTTTCTCTAAAATGTTGATTGCTACTAGTTGGTCAACTAAATATGAACAGGATTCAACTTCGTGAACATATGTGGGCTGTACAGCGACAATAATATATATATATATATATATATATATATATATATAGAGAGAGAGAGAGGGAGGGAGAGAGATATATATAGGATCCTTTAACACCGGTGTTAAACTTTGAAATTTGACACCAAATTATAACCATTGATTTCCGTCAATCAACGGTTATCATTTATTGGGAATAAAAAATTAATTAATGAGTTTGATTGATGGAAATTACAACCGTTATTGGTGAAAATCAACTGTTAGGATTTGATGTCGAAATTCAAAATTTGACACCGGTGTCAAAGGATCATGTCCCATATATATATATATATATCAACATCTACATCACCTTTAACCCAAGTTAACTGGGGTCGGTGGTAGATGAACCCAATGATAGATAAGAAGAGATTAAAAAAATAAATAAAAAATATATATATATAATGTTCCGGGTTAACACAGCGAGCTAGACGGGCTTGTAAAAGTGAGATACTCGGAACCAGGAATAGGCGAGTAAGCATGTCCTTAACGACTGCGCGTACTGGAGTAGCAGTCAGTTGAGCCAGCCAGCACTTCCAGTAAGGGAGTTTTAAGTGGGCCTGCCACGATGTCACGATGGTAACCACCAATCCCATGACACAGGTAACCGTTCCAAGGCTACACCTATATATAGTCTAAGGGTTAAGATAAGAGCAGACATTAACTACACAGAGAGAATCCAGATTAATGTTCGTCCAGAACATTTGGCGCCGTCTGTGGGAATAGGTAAAACTAATCCTACGCATTTTCTTGAGTCATGGCAAGCAACAACCATGATGAGCAAGTAGAGGAGAATGAAGAAAACAAAAGGGAATAGGAGTCTTTCCGATCCAATGGAGGGAGCCAATCATTAGATACCATTGGAGAAGCTTTAATGCAGTTGATGGAGGAGATAAGGAACCGGCAACATCCAGAAAGACGAGGAAGAAGGCAATATTCAGAAGAAAGATTGAATATGCCACATGATGAGGAGAGATGGAGAGGTTCTATATCTCCCTTTCCTGATTACATTCCGTTATCACCTCCACCAGAGATTGAGAATAGGAGGACCGAATTTCGAAGGGGGCAAGGATCTCAGACATCCAGAAGTCTTTTAGAGAGGAGAAATTATCTGGGAGAAGGACGGGGAGTAAACCGGAGGGTAGAAGAAGTTTATGAAGCGAATGTCAGAGATGCAAGAAGAGGACATATACGTCAAGGTGAAGTGGAGGATCAACCTTGGACGGATGCTTGGGTAGATGAGCAACAACAGGAAGGTTGTCAGTATTACGCTCGCCATAGAGGGCAGGAGCGAAGCCAGAGACGTTATAGAGAAACTGATGAGAGGAGGAGGATCGATGGAAGAAGACAGTATAGTCGTTATAGAGAAGATTTCCTGCCAGAAGAGGAGGAATATTATTATGCACCCGGAACCCGGGTCCAGAGAGGAGATTGGCAATCTGTAGAAAATTATAGTCCACAGGGCTATGAAGGACAGATGATGAGACCAGAAGGCCCAAGCCGGAATGAGCAGACGAGAAGATTAACACAACGGATGCCACAGGAGATTCAAGAGCCTATTGCTGGTCAAGGTTTGTCAGGAACCCCTTTATCGTGGAGATTGAGGGCGGAGCCTATTCCGAGTTGGTTCAAACAACCAACTGATATGAAAGCTTATGATGGAAGCTCCGATCCGAAAGAGTTCGTAACAGTGTTTAGGGCAGCAATGTCATTATGCGGAGAATCAGATTCTTTGTTATGTCGGACATTTCCAGTCTTTTTAAGGAAGCAGGCGTTGGAATGGTATACCGGTTTGCCAGTCAATTCCATTGACAGTTGGGCTGATTTATCTCTTCGTTTCATACAGCAGTTTGCTCATTGTGGACCTCAACCAAAGACCACACACAATTTATGTGGAGTGAGACAGAAACCAGGAGAAAAAGTGAGAGACTATTATGAACGGTTCCAAGCAGAAGCTAGACAAGTGAAAGGGTTGGAGAATCAGACGTATTTGTTGTTATTTACCACCGGGTTACAACCTGGCAGGTTGGCGGATTCTTTGGCTAAAAAAGGACCGACTACAAAGGAAGAGTTGATAGAAAGGATTCGGAAGTACATCGATTTGGAAGAGTTCAGATCTTCTCAGAGGCAAATTGAACAAGGGTTTAGAAGGCCAGACAAGCCCGCTGGGAGAGGACAGTTTGACGAAAGGCGACCTCGCGTAGTAGGGGAAAGATTTAGAGAGGCGTATAAGAGAGATTTCACACCATTGAATACGTCCAGAGCCCAGATATTGAAGGAGGTAATGACTACAGAAATGCAGCATGTTCCACGGCCTCCGCCGATTCGGTCGAGTTATGCACAAGCAGATAAAACGAAATGGTGTGAATTTCATCGGGGTTATGGACATTACACGAATGATTGTTTTAATTTGCAGAATGTTATTGAAAGGTTGATTCAAAAAGGGAAACTGCAAAAATATGTAAGAAGAGAAGAACGGGGGTGTAAGGAAGATAAGCCCTCACGGCTAGACCGAAGTCGTAGCCCGTCTGGGGGAAGGAACAAGGAGCCTAACAGAAACCAAAAAGTTGCAAGACAACCATCTCTGAATAGAGTTCCAGTTGGGCATATTAATATAGCTGGGGGGCGAGCAAGAGGAGGAGAATCTGGGAATGCCCGGAAAAAGCACTTGAAAATGTGTATGGCCATTTCAGAGAAACCGCGTTTTAAAGAGCGCCAGAAGACAGGCAAGCAGGTAGTGTTTGAGGATTTAGACGATGAGATATTAGACCCGGAGCACGATGATCCCTTAGTGATTTCGGGGTTGTTGGCAAACTATCAAGTGGATAGGATGTTGGTAGATCCAGGAAGTTCAGTAGATATTATATTTTGGGATGCTTTCAGAAGAATGGATTTAGATTATGACCAGTTAGAGCCATGCGAAGCTGATTTATTAGCATTCTCAGGAGACAAGATTAAACCTTTGGGATACATTCCATTGAGGTTAACCTCGGGGACCGCTCCTACACACAAGACAGTCATTTTGTTGTTTGCGGTAGTGGATTTGAGTTCCGCGTATAATATTATCTTGGGCAGGCCATTCATGAAGAAATTTAAGATCTTTTTGTCAATTGATCAGTTGGCAATGAAATTTGTTGCTAAGGATGACAAAGTGGCAACGATAAAGGCGGATCAGGTAATGGCAAGAAGCTATTATAATATGAGTCTGAGAATTTCACATGAAAGTAATAAGGACCGAGCACTGATAGGAGATAAGGCAAAAGAGAAGACAGAAGCACAGGAAAAGAAAGAAGAGCAAGTAATGGTAGTCGGGATGGATCCCCGGGTAGAAAATAATGCGGAGAGGGTAGAACCCGTGGGAATCATGGAAGAGGTTCAGTTAGGAGCGGGTAAAGAGCAGGTTACAAAAATGGGTTCCGAGTTAGAACCTGATGTGAAGGCTAGCATGAAGCAATTATTGCAATTAAATGCTTATCTGTTCGCATGGAAACCTTCGGATATGCCCGGGATGGATCCTGCTTTATCTTGCCATCGATTAGCAATATTTCCGGGAGCGAAGCCGGTGGCCCAGAAGAAAAGGAGATTCTGTGCAGAAAGGAGGAAGGCGATTGAAGAAAAAACCAGAGAGTTGTTAGAAGCAGGGTTCATTAGAGAATTAGAATATGCCACATGGTTAGCCAATCCAGTGTTGATTAAGAAGCCGGATGGGAGATGGAGGATGTGTACGGATTACACAGATTTGAATAAGGTTTGTCCTAAAGACCCATTTCTGTTACCCAATATTGATCATCTGGTAGATAAGGCATCAGGGTACAAATTGTTGTCGTTTATGGACGCCTACTCCGGGTATAATCAGATTCCATTATGGAAAGAAGACCAAGAGAAGACAGCATTTGTGACAGAAAATGTTGTCTATTGTTATAACGTCATGCCCTTTGGCACAATATGCTCGAGTAAAGAATGCAGGGGCTAACCCGGATAAGTGTAGAGCAGTGATGGAAATGAAGAGTAT